>NC_064630.1:248812399-249019899 GCF_023864275.1 Schistocerca cancellata
AAAGTCTTCCTTCACGCTACGCCACTGCTGCTTTGTAATGGATATTGAGCCGAACCCCAGTACAAGCGCCAGGCAAGTGGCCCACCAATGTGGTTTAAGTCAAACTACGATTATGTAAGTCCTGCATGATCACCACTACTATCCCTATCCCCTGCAATCCCATGAAGGCCACTTTGAGCATCTGTTGTGACGTGGATGCGATGCAGCTCCGTGCCGCATTCCAGAACTATTTGTTGTCTTTGTACACACCATCCATTTCCGGACACATGTTCATAGGACCTTTTTTCCTCTATTTCCCATTGAATCTGTCCATGCAGTTTGTCAGTTTTATTAATGGTCACTATGTATTCTTTTAGCAAGTTGAATAACTTTTGTTTAGCATTTTGATATATGTTTTGTAATAACTGTGTAGCTCCGGTGATGTATAGGTCTGTCTATACAATCTCTGTAGTAGTCTCTTTCAGGCAAGAGGTTATTAAGGTTATTATCTCTGTCGTGATCCATTTGGATACCTTGATTTAGCAGTTACAATTTTAGGGGAAAATTAATTTGAAAGTAGGCTAGTGGATTAAAATTTATATGAAAACAGAAAATTTTTCATTTCTTTTTCAGCTTCTGCCTCCAAAAGATGTATGAAAACATGTAAAATATGCAACATGGACGCAAAAGAATAGTACTGATTGAAAGTAATATGTAAGTTTAAAGGTTTTGTAATTCAATAGCATTAATTTTGTATTCTCTGTACCCGGAACAAATTTTGTTCATCCTTTCATTCATGTAACAGTGTCTTTGGTTTGTCTAGTATAATTACAAGTAACACATTGGCTTCATAATATGAATTCTTAAAAAAAAATCACAAAAGTGTACAGTAAGACTGCTCATCAGGTACTAAGCCTTTGGTAGCCTAGTAGTTGCTCAATGACAGTTGTCTTCCAGCTGCTGAAGGATCTAATTAACATATGTCAAATACTGCACACCACACTGCCGTAATTAATTTTCAATCTATTCATTTTCATTTATAATCACTCTTCCTTTACTTGCACCCGCTTAGTCATAAGCAATAGTCTAAATATTTGCACCACATTACCAAACTACACTAATAAGTACCACGTCACACAGTTCGCTGGTGGCAGATGAATACATGAATTTAAGCTATTTGGTCTTGAAATGTACATTTGAGGGGGAGACAGAGAGAGAGAGAGAGAGAGAGAGAGAGAGAGAGAGAGAGAGAGAGAGAGAGAGATATAGTTAGTTGTGTTGTCTAACACAATTAAAACAGAAGTCCAGTGGAAGAAGTAAGTAGATCGATGTTGAAACACAAAAGCATTAAAAATTATTTTTTCTAGCAAATAATTTCAACATGGTATAGTTTGGGTATATGGAAGAAATCTTATGCTTCTATCACACTGCACATTTATGATAAGGCATACCAATTTGACAGACATTATAATGATAATACATTTACTATTAGAGTTCAAAAGAAATGATCTGCTGTAGGTACAATATTAACAGTGCAGTGAACAGCCAATAGTCAAATTACATAATCATCTGAAGAAATAATTTCTCTATTAAGGGAAGTGTAGACTGGGTTTCTCTGTTTAGCAACAAGAGGTAATTACTTCTGAATATCTTTAAAGTGAGTTGGCAAAATCAGTTATCACTTTTCGTTAGGCTTGACCTTAAGACTCACTTGATAACAACGCAAAATATTGGATTTATATCATGACAAATTAAGGATATGTGATGATATTGTTTGGTGCCTCAGAGTCTACAAACCAGAGATACTTTCACCAAGGTGTGCAGCTCAACATAAGTGTCATTCAATTTTTTTATAGACATTGCTACAGCCCTTGCAGTTCAGGCCAAGGAAGATCTGTTTTCTGCTGTGCCCACTGCTGCACTTAATGTTTGCTGACCTTAATGCTGACACCACAAATTCTAATGCTCCTTCATTGCAATATGCACAGAGGGGTACCAATATATAGTGCTTGTCTTTACTTTCTGCTGTCTTGTGATGATTTTCTAGTGCACCCTCAAAATAAACTGGAAAACAAAACATTAGCATGCAAAATATTATCAATGCCTTGAGGTTAGAAGTATATTTACTGTTGCAAAGCATCTGCATGTAATTGAAAAAGTTGGAGTGTAATCGTGATTTACGTATGTGCAACATACAAAACATTTTCCACACACATTTTGCATTACTGTACAAATTTTGGAATTAAGTTTCATACTTCAAGAAATATTAAGTAAGACAGAATTTCAGAGATGACTTTTTTTATTTATCTTTCACTTCTAGAAATTGTGTACACATATTCATGAATTACAATTACATGTTTGCATCAAGGGTGACTATTTTCTCAGTAAAATATTTCTAAATATTTTATAATCTGTTGATTTCTATCCCATTGTATGCATACATTTACACAAATCTTGTGTATATACTAGCATGTAAAAAAAACAACTGAATTTGCTTCTACAGAAGCAACAAATTTTCTTTGCATGGTTTATGGCACACATAGCAATTAAAATTTTAAGTAGTGCTAAGAAAATGTCCTTTACTGATATATACAGAGTTTTCATTAATGACACTTCGTAACATCTGACGTACAAAAGTAAAAATGACAATTCACCATTTTGTCAGTGGCAGTGCTACAATTTTAATTACGATGTATGTCTTGTCTGCTTTCTGAGAAGGAGATACATGTCTGTAATGCATAACACATTTACTATGCAATACATTTGATAATTATTTACAACAGATTTGTGCAATTTTATTGTGTTAGCATACTTTCACTCTTCTCTTTCTCTTATTAAACACTGAAAAGAGCCTTCTCCTGCCTGTTTTAATGAGTAAGTTCATATAGTGCGTTACATCAACATTCTCAATATTTTAAAGACATAGTTGGCTCCTCAGTGTCTCATGCTTTACAGAGTTAAACTCCATAAATAATGCAGACTTGATTTAACCTTTTGGTTTGCTGAAAGAGAAAGCATGATATATTGTTATCAGTGATGTACATGCAGTTTTGCTAACAGGGAAAATCACTGGCAGGGGGTAACTTATTTAACAGTATACTACTAATGTGATTGACCGGACAGCACTCCCAACTTCCTCTGATATTTATACTGCTAGAAACCATGCATGCAGAACATTTCAAACCTTCAGTTTCTTTTAAATAGGATCTTAAGTACACACAACTAATTATGGTTTGAATACTGGTTTTCAAAATTCTATTTTGTACAGCAGAGGGAGAGTATTTTTAGTCATTACTCTGACTGCAATTGCAAATGGAGTCTTCAAAGAATGAGAGTGACGTTACTCGTGGATAAACATTTCAAAAGTATGCACAGACTTGAAAAAAGTTCAACATCAATACAAATTATCAGTATTCCATTAACAGAGTGAGAGGAAAAAATTTGGAGTGACTTACAGATAACAAAAGTAATACACTGTAAATGAATAGATATGTCAACATATATGTTTTAAATGAAAGTGAAGACCTTTAAGACATTACTGAAACAATAACGATAACAACTCGCTGAATATGAGCAGCTAAGGTGACGAGTTGCAGACATGCACATAAACAAGACTTCCTCTGCTTTCTCTCCCCTCCCATCTTACCATCGATTAATTGCAGCCATTTCTGAAAATCTTTTTTTTTGTCAAAGTAGTAGTGTTCCATATCCATAATAGATACAAGGTCTCAGACTTGTTTATGTGCCTCTTAACAACTCAGCACCTCAAGTATTAGGTCAGTTGCTAACGTTACTCCTTAGATCATTTATATTTGTCAAGGACTTTCTGTTATGATCTGTAAGACAGGCATGTTAAGTATCAGGAATCAAGCTATGGGAGGTGAATATAACGAAGCTAATATACAAAAAAACAATAATGGTGGTGTGTGACAAAGAAGGATAAGTCAGATTTACAATGCATTTATGGTAAGATCAACTGTATTAAGCAGACTCATTCAATTCATTATAAAGTATGGAAAGAGGTGGTGGTGCAGCAGGGAGAAGTAGACTAGCACAAGCAACAGGTCCCTTAAATAAAATGATCTTTAGTATTAAAGTAATATTTTTGGAAGAAGTGTGAAGTTTTTCAGCCCATAAACTTAGAGCATGCTTTGGCATGGCTGACAGACCTGAACTTGTGAACATATAATTCTTTTCAGACATGATATTACAAGAGTATCCTAAAAAGTCAAATGAAGCAGTAAGATCAGAAATGTAATGGCTCTGAGTACTATGGGACTTAACATCTGAGGTCATCAGTCCCCCATAACTTAGAACTACTTACCGTATTTACTCTAATCTAAGCCGCACTTTTTTTCCGGTTTTTGTAATCCAAAAAACCGCCTGCGGCTTAGAATCGAGTGCAAAGCAAGCGGAAGTTCTGAAAAATGTTGATAGGTGCCGCCACAACTAATTTCTGCCGTCGAATATATGTAGCGCTACACAGGCATCCTTTGTAGGCACAAAGATAAATACTGGCACCAAAACCTCTGCGTCATTAAAAAAAAAAAAAAAAAAAAAAAAAAAAAGGAAGATGAGCATTTTTCTCCGCCCGAGTTTCGACCACTGCATTTTCATACATTATCCAACGAAGTAAATATAAATTTCGTATTGTTCATCTTCGAATTTCAATGTACTACGAAAATCCGACTGGTACTACTGGGATTTTTGTCAATATGGCCAACTCTACGTTCTGAATTTTTTCCTACATGTGAGAAGAGATGGTTGCTAATAGGAACCTGATGAAATGTGAATCACATGCAGTATTCTCTTCACCACAAGAATAATACGAATATAAACATTTTGCCATGTATTCTTTCGTGTTTGCTTCTATCTCATTTAAATCCTGTCTGCCAAATAAACTACGAAACTAGAGTGAGGCAACAGCAAACGCGGAAGAATATACGTATCGTCTCATGTTTATATTCGTATTACTCTTATGCCTAATAGTGATACAGTCAGAAACGATGCACGGCAACTGACTAGATTTTTAAATCTAAGATGACTAATTTCTGTGCAGAATTTGAAGTACTAAAGAAGCGGCCGCAAAGATTTTCAAACGGAGAAAAATTTTCGCTAAACTCTCGTTCAGAACATGTTCTATCATACTCAGTCTATTATTTGGTTCTTGTTGATCATTATCAAAGAAAGCAGCAGTGTAAGTAACAACAAATAGCAGTCTCTAGCCATTGTTTCGCTAATGCGAAGATTCCTCTCTTTTTTTAATTGCAGGCGGCGGTAGCGCGCACAAAAGCAAGCCATGCCACGAGCAGCGACAGGCCGTAAACACGCACTATCAGAACGCGACAAACAATGCATGACACAGTATAGTAATGCATTTTCAGCTTAGAGTGACTGACGTAAACACTTATAACATAGGAAACAGCACTTATCAGATCAAAGCAAAATAAGCAATCGATTCAAACCAGACGAAGCACGTGAAAAAGGAAGGGTATCCGTATAAATACGGACGGAGCGCCTGACGCATAGCAATGGCTACCTGGTAAAGCTTAACTGCTAAGCTTTCGACTCGAACCAAACTACTGTAGCTGTATCGTCAGTCATTCGACCTAAATTGTGTCTCATATTACAATGGACCAACTTTGTTTCGATTTGGAGGTGCGGCCTAAAACTTTTCTCTCCGGTTGAATTTCGAGTCTCAAATTTCAGGTGCGGCTTAGATTCAAGTGCGGCTTAGATTCGAGTACATACGGTAAACCTAACACATCCATGCCTGAGGCAGGATTTGAACCTGCGACCGTTGCGGTTCCAGACTGAGACGCCTAGAAATGTAATTCTTTTACTGTATTTTTTAGTGTAGTCACAAATCACTTTGCCTACTCTCTAAGATCACAAATGACAATATCCTTGGAAGAGGTGATGAGCAGTTTGTAGACATTGTTACAGAGACACTAAGCACAGGTTATTGATCACCTACTGGGACACTAAGGTCTCCTGAGGCATAATAATTGACAGAAAAGGCAATGGGAAAATACCTACAGGAAGACTGTATATAATCAAATTGTGAAAGATGTTGAGTGTGAGACCTATATCGTAACGACGGATACGAAGAATGGCGTTCTCCTGCTAATCATAATGCTGCCAACCGAGCTTCAAATTTAATAAATGAAGGAAGAACACCTCTAGTCACCAATTTTTTTAAATTTGCTACCGCCGTTATTATGCAGAACAGTACACAGTGTTGAGGCAAAGTATTCCAATTTTGAGGGGTGGAGTATGGACTAAAACAAGACAAAAATATCCAGTAAACATGGGCTTTTAAATGCATACCTTAAGAGCTATGAGGAGTTTTTCATCTTTGATACTGTGAAACATCTCCTCTACAGTCTTTGCTGTTATGAACAATCTACAGAAGGCAGTAAACAAATGAAGACTCACTCCTCTGTTACTGTCCACAGATACAGCACATACATTATTTTTAATGGGCAAGTTTGTGTTTGATAAGTTTTTGAAATGCTTTTACATTGCACTGTTAGCTTTGCATTTATGAGCATAATGGAAGTGTATAATTTCACACAGAAAATGGCAAACAAGACGATAGTTTATGGTCTGGCAAATGAAAGCAACTGTTGAGCCCATGTTTTGAATGCTGAAAAAATGTCCAGAATGCAAGGCACTATGTACACAATTACTGTATATTTCAGGGGATAAGATTACCTTTATATAAGGTGAGGTACAAATGTCAAAGATGTATAGTTTTACCATATGCTCTTCCTATAAGATGATGCCCAAATTATCAATGGCCTGTAAATTTAGTTTAGAACATTGATCATCTAGGTGATAATAATATGTGCTCTGCTTCAGGTAATGACCTTGAGTACTTATAAAAGTGTTATATTGGCTATTCAGTTTTGTGGGCATACCCCTCTCTACTAGTAAGCAACTGATACACCTGCACACGGCATAAAGCAAAAGCCTCCTTCAGCATCGTTACAGTTCTGTCTGTAGAAGCACATGCCAAATAACGAACTCATATGCACAGCTAACAAGTATTGCTACAGGTAATGTTGTGTGTTCAAACTGTTTGTACTGCAAGTGTAATCAGCGTAAAATTTGTAAAGTGTGCGCTGAATGACTGAACCAACAAAAGGAGGATATATATGAAGCAATGTTCAAGTGAAAGGTCATAAAACAGGCTAAAGAATTGAACAACTGTGCTGCAAAAAGGGCTTTCGATATAATAGAGATGATGGTAAGAGACTGGCGAAAGAGTGAAGATGCTATTTTTAAAAAAATTAAAAAGTGTTCTATGAGGAGAGGAATAACTTTCTGCCTAGATTTAGAAAGTACTGTTGTAGAATGGGTACAAGAACAGTGACATAACTGCATTGAAGTGGGCATGAGCCAATCCAGAGCACAGCAAATAATTTACATCACCAGTAGGTTTGTGCAACTGTTTCACAAAAAATTAAAAGAAATGTAGTAGCTTTACTTATTTACACATCAAGTTCCATAGGACCAAATTGAGGAGCAAATCTCCAAGGTCATGGAACGTGTCAGTACATGGCTCTGAGCACTATGGGACTTAACAGCTGAGGTCATCAGTCTGTCAGTACATGAAATTACAACATAAAAGTAATAACAGTTACAAATAAATGTTTATGAACCCGAAAAATGTCAGTCCATAAGTTTAAGTAAATGCAATCAACAGTACAATAAGCTTAACTCTTCAAGGAACTCCTCGACAGAATAGAAGGAGTGACGCATGAGGAAACTATTCAGTTTCAATTTGAAAGCACGTGGATTACTGCTAAGATTTTTGAATTTGAGTGGCAGCTTACTGAAAATGGATGCAGCAGTATACTGCACACCTTTCTGCACAAGAGTTAAGGAAGTCTGATCCAATTGCAAGTTTGATTTCTGCTGAGTATTAACTGAGTGAAAGCTGTTTATTCTTGGGAATAAGTTAATACTGTCAACAAGAAATAACAGTAAGGAATTTTTTTTTTTTGAGAGTCCAATGCCAAAATACCCAGACTCGTGAACAGGGGTTGACAAGAGGTTCGTGAACTTACACCACTTATTGCCCGAACCACCCATTTCTGAGCCAAAAATATACTTTTAGAATGGGAAGAGTTACTCCAAAGTATAATACCATATGGCATAATTTTCGTGCCAAATGATCACTCACTTCAGATACCATTCGAATTGTAAAAATGCAAGCATTAAGTCTTACTGTTCAGTTTCACGAATCACATGCCCGTTCCGTGAAATTAAAATGTCAGGTTCTGTTGAACCGTGTGTTAAAAACTGTAAAAACGGTGTCTTACTGTGATTTAGCATTAGTTTATTTTCTACAAGTCATGAACTGCACTATTTGAAACCGAGCCAATGTTGCACACACCATCCTTTACTACTAAACTAGTTCTATAAGCAAATAGAAATATTTTAGAGTTACTCGTAATACTACAGGGCATATCATTTATATAAATAAAGAACAGTAGTGGCCCCAACATTGATCCCTGGGGCACCCCTCACTTGACCATACCCCACTCATACCCCACATCACAGTCATTATCAACATTGTGAATAATGAACTTTTGCTGTCTGTTGCTAAAGTTAGAGATGAATCAATTATGAGCTACCCCCCGTATTCCATAATGGTCCAACTTCTGGGGCAATATTTTGTGATCAACACAATCAAACGCCTTAGTTAAATCAAAAAAGATGCCTAGCATTCGAAACCTTCTGTTTAACCCATTCAGTACCTCACAGAGAAAAGAGAATATAGCATTTTTGGTTGTTAAAAGACTTCTAAAGCCAAACTGTACATTTGATAGCAAATCATGTGATATAAAATGATCTTTTTTACATACACAGCCTTTTGAATAACTTAGCAAATACTGTTGGCATAGAAACAGGCCTAAAATTGTCTACATTATCCATTTCTCCCTTTTATAAAGTGGCTTCACTACTGAGTACTTTAATCTTTCAGGAAACTGACCATTCTTAAAGGAAAAATTACAAATATGGCTAAATACAGAGCTAATATGTGCAGCACAGCACTTTAATATTCTGCTAGGAACTCCATCGTAACCATGAGAGTCCTTAGTCTTCAGTGATTTAATTATTGACTCAATCTCCCCCTTGTTTGTATCACATAGGTGTTTTTCAGACACGAATCTCGGACAGGCATTTTCCAAGAAAGTTATGTGATGCCCTGTAGAAACTAAATTCTTAATTAATTCATAAGCAATGCAGTAAATGAAGCAGGCAAAAAGGAATACAAACGTCTCAAAAATGAGATCGACAGGAAGTGCAAAATGGCTAAGCAGGGCTGGCTAGAGGACAAATGTAAGGATGTAGAGGCTTATCTCACTAGGGGTAAGATAGATACTGCCTACAGGAAAATTAAAGAGACCTTTGGAGATAAGAGAACCACTTGTATGAACATCAAGAGCTCAGATGGAAACCCAGTTCTAAGCAAAGAAGGGAAAGCAGAAAGGTGGAAGGAGTATATAGAGGGCTTATACAAGGGCGAGGTACTTGAGGACAATATTATGGAAATGGAAGAGGATGTAGATCAAGATGAAATGGGAGATACGATAATGCGTGAAGAGTTTGACAGAGCACTGAAAGACCTGAGTCGAAACAAGGCCCCCGGAGTAGACAACATTCCATTGGAACTACTGATGGCCTTGGGAGAGCCAGTCCTGACAAAACTCTACCATCTGGTGAGCAAGATGTATGAAACAGGCGAAATACCCTCAGACTTCAAGAAGAATATAATAATTCCAATCCCAAAGAAAGCAGGTGCTGACAGATGTGAAAATTACCGAACAATCAGTCTAATAAGCCACAGCTGCAAAATACTAACACGAATTCTTTACAGACGAATGGAAAAACTAGTAGAAGCCGACCTCGGGGAAGATCAGTTTGGATTCCGTAGAAATACTGGAACACGTGAGGCAATACTAACCTTACGACTTATCTTAGAAGAAAGATTAAGGAAAGGCAAACCTACGTTTCTAGCATTTGTAGACTTAGAGAAAGCTTTTGACAATGTTGACTGGAATACTCTCTTTCAAATTCTAAAGGTGGCAGGGGTAAAATACAGGGAGCGAAAGGCTATTTACAATTTGTACAGAAACCAGGTGGCAGTTATAAGAGTCGAGGGACATGAAAGGGAAGCAGTGGTTGGGAAGGGAGTAAGACAAGGATGTAGCCTCTCCCCGATGTCATTCAATCTGTATATTGAGCAAGCTGTAAAGGAAACAAAAGAAAAATTCGGAGTAGGTATTAAAATCCATGGAGAAGAAATAAAAACTTTGAGGTTCGCCGATGACATTGTAATTCTGTCAGAGACAGCAAAGGACTTGGAAGAGCAGTTGAATGGAATGGATGGTGTCTTGAAGGGGGGATATAAGATGAACATCAACAAAAGCAAAACGAGGATAATGGAATGTAGTCGAATTAAGTCGGGTGATGCTGAGGGAATTAGATTAGGAAATGAGACACTTAAGTAGTAAAGGAGTTTTGGTATTTGGGGAGCAAAATAACTGATGATGGTCGAAGTAGAGAGGATATAAAATGTAGACTGGCAATGGCAAGGAAAGCGTTTCTGAAGAAGAGTAATTTGTTATCATCAAGTATAGATTTAAATGTCAGGAAGTCATTTCTGAAAGTATTTGTATGGAGTGTAGCCATGTATGGAAGTGAAACATGGACGGTAAATAGTTTGGACAAGAAGAGAATAGAAGCTTTCGAAATGTGGTGCTACAGAAGAATGCTGAAGATTAGATGGGTAGATCACATAACTAATGAGGAAGTATTGAATAGGATTGGGGAGAAGAGAAGTTTGTGGCACAACTTGAGCAGAAGAAGGGATCGGTTGGTAGGACATGTTCTGAGGCATCAAGGGATCACCAATTTAGTATTGGAGGGCAGCGCGGAGGGTAAAAATCGTAGGGGGAGACCAAGAGATGAATGCACTAAGCAGATTCAGAAGGATGTAGGTTGCAGTAGGTACTGGGAGATGAAGCTTGCACAGGACAGAGTAGCATGGAGAGCTGCATCAAACCAGTCTCAGGACTGAAGACCACAACAACAACAAGCAATGCTCAGAAAATGACTGTTAAAAACTGTACATATATCTGATTTATCAGTAACAGAAATATATTTACTATGAACTGACTTTATATCATCGACATTGTGCTGATGACCAGACACTTCCTTCACAACTGACCATATGGTTTTTAATTTTATCCTGTGAATTAGCTATTCTATTTGCATACCACACACTCCTTGCCTTCCTAATAACATTTCTAAGCACCTTAAAATACTGTTTGTAATGGGCTATGTAGCTTGATTGCGACTACTTCTAACATTTTGATATAATTCCCACTTTGTTCTACACGATATCCTTATCCCACTAGTCAGCAACCCGGGCTGACTATTACTGCTAGTACCCCAATTAGAATGTTCAAATGGAAAGCAACTCTCCAAGAGCATGAGAAATGTGTTAAGGAAACCATTATATTTATCATCTATGTTAATGGCACTATAAACATCCTGCCACTCTTGTTCCTTGATGAGGTTTAAGAAACTCTCTATTGCTGTTGTATTAACTTTCATACATAGTTTGTAATTACATGTGACATTTGTTTGAGTACAAAAGCCTTTTAGTGTTAAAATTTGTGCATCATGGTCTGAAAGGCCATTCATCTTGTAATGAAGAATGAATAAAAATATTGTCTATGGCTGTGCTACTGTTCCCCTGCACCCTAGTTGGAAAAAACACAGTCTGCATCAGATCATATGAATTTAGGAGATCTACCAACATCCTTTTTCTTGCTCCATCATATAAAAAAGTTTTATTGAAGTCACCATGTATAACTAATTTTTGGTACTTCCTACTTCTCTAGCTTGAACAGAAATGCTCTGAAGTCAAAGTTAGGGGACCTACAAACAACAACAATTAGAAGTTTAGTTTCACTAAATTCAACTGCACCTGCACAACATTCGAATATCTGTTCAGTGCAGTGGCGTGATACATCTATGGACTCAAATGGAATATTGTTTTTTATGTACATAGCCACTCCCCCACCCCGCAAGGAACTCCTGGAAAACAGCCAGCTAATCTGTATCCTGGTAAAGGAAACCTCTGAACTGCCAGATTATTTAAGTGGTGCTCCAACATACCAATAATTTCATAGTCAACATCTAAAAGCAGTTCACTAACGTTATCTCTAATACCTCTTACATTTTGATGAAATATGCTAATTCCTTCTCTACTTGGAAACACGACATCCTCTGAAGGTGAGCCTTAGTTAGAGGGACTCCTTTACACAGGTATACCTATCAGCTGACTTCAATCTAAAAAAGATGCACCTCTAACAACAACTACTAACATGGAAGAAAACAAAAACTGCACAAAAATTATCGAAACACCTCAACCATAAAGCTACGAATTTTTGTAAGTTTGTTATTCATATGAGGTAAAAATAGAACTTCCACTATCTTATATTGGGAAATTTGTATGAAACACCAATGAACTTTTATATGATAAACAACAGCTCTGTGGAAACAAAAGACATAAAAACTGTTTAAGTCAGAAGTACAGATAATGAAAAGACCAGATTTACTGTAGTATTAACATGCATGGCACATGGAACAAAGCTATTTTCAAGAGGAAAACATTCCTAAAATAAATTTCCACCAGACATTTTTATATATTTTCACAAAAAGGGATGGCTGGATGGACAAGAATGGTGTAAAATTATGGATGTAAAATGTGTGGCAGAGGCGACCAGGTGCTCTACAAAATCAACCAAGTTTGTTAGTATGGAGGCATGTTTCGCAATCACGTAACTGATAACACCAAAAATCACATAGCACGAAGCAATACCAAGATTGCTATGATACCGGATGGTTTGATTTTGATGCTACAACCTTTAAACATATCTCTGAATAAACAATTCAAAACCATATGTGTGAACAATGGGACAAGTGGATGATGAGTGGCGAAAAGTCACATACAAAAGATGGAGCTGTGCAGACTGCATCACTTGAGGTTTTGAGTGATTTCATGATCAAATCATGTGAAAAAGTGAAAATGGAAATAGTGATTAAATCCTTCAAAAAGTGTGGAATTTCCAGTGCTATGGATGGCACTGAGGACAGTTTGTTATCAGATACTGATGATGAAGTGGAAATCGATTCACATGGTGTAGAACGGGACCCGTATAACGAACTTCTCAACAATGAAAGTGAGGATGTACCTGAGGAGCTGCTTTCGTTAGATGATGATTGTGAGGATTTTGCAGCATTTTACATGCATGGATGAATGATTTCTTTTATAATGATTTGAATTTATATAAATTTCAGTCTATGTTTTATATTTGTCACGTAAGACTACCCCAATTTGAGTGCTTTTTTTTTAAATGCTTGAACCGTCTTATATCTGTTGAAATATATGGTACTTAGCTGTCTTTATCTGTGACAGCAGACTCGGGCTCCAATAACGGCGGATTGGGGCAGACCTTGTACCACTCTTACTTCTGCTGTGGAGAGGAGTATTGCAATGAGCGGAAGAAGTCCAACACCTACTGGAGTTAGTCATCCTCTAGTCTGTGAAATCTTGGATGAACAATTGGTATATAATGTATAGCACGTTCAAGCCCTTCAGCCACAAGATCAGCCTGCCAGAATGCAGATCTGCCAATCGCTGTTGCAAAGATACGGTGAAAATCCACTTTTCACATCAAAGAAAATGTTAACAGATGAGGCTGGTTTCACGTGAGATAGGATTGTCAATTTTCATAACCAGCACATGTGCGGTGGTGTAAATCCACACGACATAGGTGAAGAAGCACTGCATCAGTGCCAGTTTTCAATTAATTTATGGGCAGGAATCATTGGTGATACTAACAGGGTGTAACATCCACAAGATAAATTTTAGCTACAGTGTGACGAGAGGAAATTATGCCTCTAAGAAATATAAACATTATCTATCCAACCTATAGAAAAACAGTGAAATAAAACAAAACGATGATAAATATTAATTATTTATATAATATTTTATGATGTAATTGGACATATTGATGTGTATCATACAAAGACAATGATAATTGTAAATTCCTTTCATGATCTGCGTTCATCTTCCTTTGGTTTTACCTTTTTTCGGTTGGCTTTTGTAGGTTGTGGACGCGAGACGCATATCAAACTGAGGTCTGTTAAGAAATTGTAATTATTTGTTAATTATTACTTGAGAATAGAGTTCATTATTATTATAAACATGAGTGAATAATTATTTGTAACTTTAATTCCTCTCTCAATAAGCATTATCTGTGTTAAGTATTTCTTTGCACTGCAAGGAGCACAGCCATTGATGATAGTGATTTGTATCGCATTTTTACCTGTGTTTCTTACAAAAGTATCAAAGGTTTGCTTGATGAAAACTAGTCTAAATAGTGCACAATATAAAAGTACAGTTTAATAAGCATTAATTCAAATACTTAACCTGTTAAAAGGAAATCTGCTCCAACAATAGAAAGTCTCTGTCAATTGTCTGCCACCATCTTAACAATTATCTCAGTGGCAAATTCAAATTACGCAACTCTGCAGACATTAATGCCGAAGGTAATAAAAATGTATAAAAATAAATGTGCACTGGTGGTCCTGAACTCATTTTAATGAAAATAATTCGAATCAGATTGGTTCTTTAAAAAATAGTGCTCATAGCACGATCCATATAACAAACTTTTCTTGCTGATGGATGGAGCCGAAATTAATTACGCACGAGTTGTTTCAGGTAACATACGTCATTGTTGTGCGCGGCTGATATTCGGTGGTTTTAATGATCATTTTGCTGAAGATAACTGTTTCCATCAAATAGTTGTATAAATCAGTAGTATGAACTGTGATTTAGTGACACTCACACAACTTACAGACAACACTTTAACGCAATGTTAACTTGGAGTTCTTAAGCAACTTGACCAAATCTTTAGCCAGGAGAAAAAATTATTTTGTAATTACTCACTGTAATGAAATAAGATTATCATTTTCATTTACCAATTACTTAAATACCAAACCACTGAATAACACAGCGAACGCCACAAGGGCCTTATATAATACCAAACAGGTTGACTGATGCAAGATATTGTCGGTTTCTATCACACGACTTGTCTGTCCTGCAGGAGTGCCATTCCCTCGATGGCTGAAGACATTGTTCATGCTTGATGGTGCACTAGCCCATTTTCTCTGAAATGTCTGAGAACACTTCACACAGACATTTAATGGGCAATGGATTGGTTGGAAAAGTTCACTACACAGGCTAGCTTGTTCCTTGATCTTAAGCAGAACGAGAAAAATTTAGGAAGTACTGAGATGCTACGTCGACATATTTTCAAAGATAGCGGGATTAATCAATGAATGAGTTTGTAAAATTAAAGTGAAGGATCGTGAACCATTCCCTAGTAAACCACATGTGATACCATTGGCAAAAAGGGAAGGTGTTAACAAAGAAATTTCAGTTCTCGATCTCTATGGACTACTACCCAGCTCAAAAGGAAATTTCACTCAAATTTTGGTTGTGATGGATGTCTTTTCAAAATTTGTATTCCTTTACCCACCCAGGAAAGCCAACATTAAGATCCTAATCAAGACACTCGGGGAAGAATACTTTGTAAATACTGTCAAGCCAGAGTGCATTTTATCAGACAATAGTCCACAATTTCGGTCACACCTGTGGGAAGATTTTGTTAACAATAAAGGTATTCGGCACATTGCAATTTCATCTTCCAGGCCCACATCCAACCTGACTGAACGCCAAATGCGTGAACTCTGACATTTATTTCGTGCACATTATGGGAAGAAACATAAAAGATGGGTAGAACGATTGACAGATTTTGAAACAGTACTTTATAGTTTGTCACATGATTTGACATGATTGCCGCCATGTACAGTTCCCTTTGGAAAGAAACCTGACAGTACCTTTTATGAATACATTTCCTTTCCAAACGAAGAGGAAATTACGCAAGAGGAGCGCTTTAAAATCGCATTGGAAACGATGAAGAAACAAGCAGAAGAATGGAAGCTGGCACATGACAAGGTAGTGAAGCTCATTACATACCAAGTCAGTGATTTAGTGCTCATTAGAACTCAAACGAAATCATCAAGTGTAAATTGAGAGAGAACAAAATTTCATCACTACTAGCAAGGACCATTCAAAATTAGAAAATTTGTGCACCCTAATTCCGTTGAAATTGAAATGGTGCAGTCAGGTCAGTATCATAGCCTACAAAATGTAGAAAACATTAAACTGTATCATCTGTAAGAAGTGTTGCAAGACAAGGGATGCTCTTTGTGAACATAAAATTTTGTCTGTTTGAAAGTAATTGGACAACAATCGGTAGCTATTGCGAGTAAGTTATAGTGAACAGTAGTAGGTAACTACTGTGAGTCAGGTGCAATCAGTTTTAAACATTCTGTGTCATCAAGTAAACATTGTAAAGTGCTTCAGTCAGAGACACGTCCATAAACAATAACAGGCACATGTGGCATGGGTGTTGTGTTTACTACAGACTATTTTATGTGTGTGCGCAGTGTGTGTTTTGTTCCCCACTGCCATAATTCCCTTTTGTGTTTGTATGTTGGCGAGCCTCTTGGAGCCATTGACATGAAGCAATGCACGCCCAGCACCATCGTCACTTGTCTATACTGCAGCAGTGGAGCTGCCAACACCTCTGAAGACCTAGCACGCAATGCGACTGTCGCTTGTTCCAGCTCTGCACTAGCTTGTCAGGTTGGCGAGCTGTGTGGAGCATGGAACCATGGAATGCTGACGTCAGTGGCCAACTGATCAACAAGTTTCATGGCGCAGGAATTGCTGTTATGATGCTGTTAGAACAATTCTACAAATCTGCAGAGACAACGAGTCTACAGTCCTCAGGGGCTTCGATGCCACAGCCCTATAATTCATTGAAAGCTACGAATAAATGTGTTTTGCATCGCACCATATAGGACAGTGAAGAAGCAGAGTACATGATTCTTCTTGTGGTCGTGTATCCCCGGTGGCGTTGATACCACAGCCCAGTACACCATGAACCAGTGTGTTTACGTGTGACTTACGACTCAACATATAGGTAGGGCCCTACAGCAGCGTAATTAGATAAATGATTTACAACAAGAATATGACGTGCTACATAAAAAAAGTGTTTTCCAATGTGATTATTTGTTTATGGATTACTTTCCAAGGTATGTGTTTTCTGTCAAATTTCTTGTACTTCTAACCCTGTAAACTGTATGCCAAAATCTAACAGTATTGTATTTTCAAACTATGCTACCACTATGAGTGTAGATTTATGTGGGCTAGTAACAGAATACTTTCATGTCAATATTGTGTAGTAGTTAGGGCTGTCCGTTTATTATTTTGTTTACTTTTGAATCACATTTATTTGGTTTCTATTCATTCAATACAGTGACAATATAATGATAAATATTCAATTCATTAAGGCAAATTACATGAACAGGAAACACTAACAGACAACTGTTATTAATGTGTCACATTTAGCCATGCTATTTCAAAGGGACGTTACAGCACTGGTTATAATTACTGTAATTGTAAATTTTACATTTTTTTCCCCTTTTTGTCTTCCTATATATTTTTAAACTTGACTATTCAAATCTAATGTCACCATTATATTTTATCAAATTAAAGAGTTATTTTGGTGGGGATATGCAAGGATACAGTACCCTTACATAGCTGTAGCCTTACATAGTATCGATCATACGCTCTCCACAGTGGTCATAAACTAAAGCAAAGACTGCAGTGCAGTCAACAATGTGCAAGTGGGTGAGCAGGAGTCGAGTGTTAGAGTCCATGAGTGGAAGTCAGATATGTATACATGTATTATTTTAACATTATGCACAGGGCAACCATCATAGGCTCCCTCGAGGTTCTCAGAGAAGTTATCTTTATCCTCGTCATTTGCGAATCAGGCCTTCAATCTTATTTGTGAGATTCTAGATTTTTCCAGTAAATCCACCCACTATGTATTTAAATTTCTGTCTTGCTGCAGACCCTGTAACAAATTTATTGTTACTCTCTGTACCATGAGAAAAAATTATCCAGCTTCCCATATCAAGCACTCCGTGTCTATTACATCGCATTTAATGTAGGGCAGCTATTCCTGTCCTGCCTTGGTTTTACTGAGGTGTTGTAGCAGTGACCTCAGCTCCTTGCTCCTCCTCCCGTATAATGCTCTTACATTCAAGGTTCCTTTTTTATTTGCCTTTGCCCTTCCCTTTAACAGAGCTGTGTCACTGTCCATGTATCAGTCCGGCTTCTTTACTTTGAAGTTTCTGGACATTTTTTTATTTACAGAAAGGGGTTGTTAGCCACCTGCCCAACCCCCAAGTTGGAGTACCAGGATTTGTATCAGGTTTACTCCTTTACTGAAGTTGGCTTCACTACGTCTCTAGAACCCTCCCTGTCTTATATTGTGGGACACGTGTTGTCTGGCTCCTCTGTCAAGACCACTTTGGCTCGGGTGACCCTACCATTAGCTATGATACCGCCAGCATAGCTCTAGACTTTGACAGAGCACGTAAGCCCTCCCACCCAGCACTGAAGGCACCTCCAACAAGGTGGCATGCCCTGTAAAGTTTCCTTTAGATGGTCTATGAACAGGTTAGCATAGAATGGTGCCATGTGGTTGCCCATGACTGAGCTGAGGATTTACTTCAAAGTAGTAGTAGTTCCGTGTTAGGATAAAGGTAGATAGGTGAATGAGGTAATGTGTTTGAGCCTTAAGGACACTGGGAGATGTAGTGTTCAGTTGTAACAAGACCATGGGCAAGAGGGATTTTGGTGCTTAAGGAAGTGGAGTCAACAGTGAGCAGTAGGGAACCAGGAGGTAAAGAGGTGTGGATGGTGAAGAGACAGTGAAGGAAGTGGTTGGTATCTTTGTTGTGGGAGCCTAGATTTCAGGCAATTGGCTGGAGGTGTTTCTCAATGAGGGTTGAAATACTTTCACTGGTGGCACAATAACTAGCTACAATGGGGCATCCAGCATTGTTCGGTTCGTGAATTTTGAGGAACTTTTAGAAAGTGTGTATGTAGGGAAATTGGTTCAGAGGAGAGGTTCTGGCAAGGGCCTAAGGATTTAAGCATGGATTGGGGGTTATGTTAAACTTCTGGGATGGGTTCACTATGGCAGGTGGACATGTCAGACAAGTGGCAAATGCATTTAGCCAGATTGTTGCTGTGACTCATTAAAACAGTGGTGGAGCCCTTGTTTGCAGGAAGGATTATTAAGTCAGGATCTGTTTTGAGACTGTGTATGGCTGTTCATTCCTCCACTGAAAGGTGGTTGTACTTAGGACGGGACCTAGAGAAGAATGGTGAGGCCAAATTGGAAGTAAGAAATTCCTATAAGGTGACCATAGGGTAGTTATATAGGGCGGGAGGAGGATCACAGTTGGATGGTGAAACAAACTGGGAGAGGCAGGACTGACTTTGGTTGTAGGGATTAGTGGCAAGTGTTTCCTTTACAGGAATAAGGAAAAGGAGGATAGGTCTTTGGTATGTCCACCATGGTTAAATGAGGGTGAAGGGCTAAAGGTGAGGCCTTTGGATAGGACCGAAACTTCTGTGGGACTGAGGATTTTGGTGGAAAGGTTAAAAACTATGTTCCGGGATTATTTAGGCTCTGGATTTTGAGTAACGGTAGTGAGTTGTGAGGGATGTGACAAGTTGAAAAGGTCCACTAGGCAGGGTCTTTTTATTGTGCCTCTTTGCAGTTCAACAGGCCATCTTCAGGGGGAGTAGCAATCTGTCTTTTTTCCTAATGTTGCTAAAATGATGCTTAAAATGTTTTCCATTTCTACTCTTCAAATGTGTATTATGATATATGGTTTATCACACAAGCTGACAAAATACCATATAGGGCATGTCAAAAGTGAATGAAACTGACACCATTTGTTTTGGACCAACATAATCTATAATTTTCACAGAAATCAGCATTTTGTGAAGCCATCAAAGAAGCAAATCTTGTGTTTTGAAGTAGTGTTATAAGTAACTGTAATATCTCGAAAATATTAGTTGCTACGTACGATTTTTCAGAGTTCCTGTTGTGCATCGTTAACACTCAGAAGTGCTAAGAGTATCTTTTATTGCTGCTGAATTTTAATTATTCCATTGCTTCTTGTGATATCAAATATAAAACAATACTCACTCTGGTCTTTTAGCTTTACTTGAAAGGATGCATTGTTAAAATAAAGCCGTATAGTAATATTTCATTTGGATGTTTAGTAATCACAATCACACTAGATGTTGTGACAAAGCAGGTGGATTCTTTCCATCTCTTTACCCCTCCTCTCCCACAAATAACCAATTTTTCACTGATTTTGATCTTATTTTTGACACATTTGCCCAGGAACATGTAACAGTTACTTAAAAACCTCAACTTCCTATTTTGACTGATTTATAATTAAATTTTTTACTCAGATTTTTATTTCAAGTGCTTTGATCCCATTTGTGTAATTAATTTTCATTATGGCTCATTTAATTAAAAGTTACAGTTAAATGAAAATAACATTATAGTTTATCAAATGCAAAAATCTATGAGTTAATAAGCATAATTACATAGTGAGCTACACCACTTGAACGTTAAGCATTCTGACTTTCCTGTTAAGTGTGTTAAATCACCAAAAACTAATTATCTTTGACAATAATTAAACTTTACTGTCTGGGCTAATACCATTTTCCATCACAGATTTTGTAATAACCATTTTTAGATTCTAGACTTTGACTACATACTTTTGTTACCTTAATTTTTCTGTGCAAAATGACATGCAGCAATGACTGATTAACTTACTAATTGATAACTTAGATAATTATGTTTAATTTACAATATAGTGCTTATAGGGAATTCACGGGGGCGTGTTTGTTGCTGTTAGAAGTAGTTTACCTTGTTGCGAAATTAAAGTACATAGTTCCTGTGAGTTAGTATGGGTAGCGGTCATTCTTGGTAATGGGGATAAAATAATAATTGGATCCTTTTACAGATCTCCCAGTTCAGGTGACACAATTGCTGAAAGGTTCAAAGAAAACTTGAGTTTGATTTCAAACATGTACCCAACTCGTACAATTTTAGTTGCTGGTGAGTTTAATTTACCCTCAATACGTTAGTGAAAATAAATGTTTAATTCTGGAGGTACATATAAAACATCATTTGAAATTGTGCTAAACGCATTCTCCGAAAATTATTTCAAGCAGTTAGTTCATGGGCCCACACAAATAGTAAACAGCTGTGAAAACACACTTGACCTGTTGGCAACAAATAATCCTGAGCTAATAACAAGCACCAAAACGGATACAGGGATTAGCGAACACTGGGTTATCGTAGCAAGACTGAATATTGTAACCCCCAAATCTTCCAAACATAAACGAAGAATATACCTATTCAAAAAAGCAGATAAAAATTCACTTGACGCCTCCCTGAGACGCAATCTCCACTCCTTCCAAATTAATAATGTAAGTGTAGACCAGCATCAATGGAGATATTTACACCAAATTAATTAACAAACGATGGAGCTGATCCTCCTTGGGACACAAAATGTGTCAGAACACTGTTGAAAACACACACACACACACACACACACACACACACCATGCTAAATTTAAACAGACACAAAAATCTCCAAAATTGGCAACACACACACACACACACACACACACACACACACACACACACACACACTGCTAAATTTAAACAGACACAAAAATCTCCAAAATTGGCAATCTTTTACAGAAGCTTGAAATTTAGCATGGGCTTGCAAGATCCTTATAATAGTTTCCACAGCAAAACTTTGCCTTGAAACCTGGCAAAAAATCCAAAGAGATTCTGGCCGTATGTGAAGTACGCCAGTGGCAAGACACAATCAACACGTTCTCTCTGCAATAGCAGTGGAGATACTATCGAAGACAGTGCTGCCAAAGCAGAGTTACAAAACACAGCCTCCCAAAATTCCTTCACTAATGACGACAAAGTAAATATGCCAAATTCGAATCAAGAAAGCTGCCAACATGAGTAATGTAGAAATAGATATCCTTGGAGTAGTGAAGCAACTTAAATCACTTAACAAAAGCAAGTTTTCCGGTCCACATTGTATACCAGTTAGTTTCCTTTCAGAGTATGCCGATTCAATAGCTCCATACTTAACAATCACATACAACCGTTTGCTCGATGAAAGATCTGTGCCCAAAGACTGGAAAGTTGCACAGGTCACACCAATATTCAAGAAAGGTAGTAGGAGTAATCCACCAAGTTATAGGCCCATATCATTAACATCGATATGCAGCAAGATTTTGTAACATACATTGTGTTCGAACATGTATTACCTCGAAGAAAACTGTCTATTGACCCACAGTCAACAAGGATTTAGAAAACACCATTCTTGTGAAACACAACTAGTTCTTTACTCGCACAAAGTGTTGATTGATACGGACAAGGATTTCAAATTAATTCCATATTTTTGGATTTCCAGAAGGGTTTTGACAATGTACCACACAAGTTGCTTGTAGTGAAATTGTATGCTTATGGGATATCGTCTCAGTTACGTGCCTGGATTCATGATTTCCTGACAGAGAGGTCACAGTTACTGGTAACTGACACAAAGTCATCAAGTAAAACGGAAGTGATTTCTGGCGTTCCCCAAGGTAGTGTTACAGGTCCTTTGCTGTTCCATATCTAAATAGACATTTTGGGATACAATCTGAGCAGCTGTCTTAGGTTGCCATTCTATATTCACGAAGATGCAAAGCTGGTACTTTTTGCCGATGATACTAATATAGCTATCACACCCAACAGACAAGAATTAACTGGTGAAATTGTAAATGATGTTTTTCAGAAAATCATTAAGTGGTTCTCTGCAAATGGACTCTCATTAAACTTTGACAAAACACAGTATATACAGTTCCACACAGTAAATGGAATGACACCATTAATAAAAATAGACTTCGATCAGAAATTGGTAGCTAAGGTAGAATATTCACAATTTCTAGGTGTATGCATTGATGAGGGGTTGAAATGGAAAAAAACACACTGAGGATCTGCTGAAACGTTTGAGTTCAGCTACTTATGCTATTAGAGTCATTACAAATTTTGGCGATATACATCTGAGTAAATTAGCTTACCATGCCTATTTTCATTCTCTGCTTTCATATGGCATCATATTCTGGGGTAAGCCATCATTGAGTAAAAGAGTGTTCATTGCACAAAAGTGTGTAATCAGAATAATTGCTGGAGCTCATCCAAGGTAATCCTGCAGACACTTATTTAAAGAGCTAGAGATCTTCACTGTAGCCTCACAATATATATATTCACTTATGAAATTTATGATATGAATATAATAGAGGGAAACATTCCACGTGGGAAAAATATATCTAAAAAGAAAGATGATGAGACTTACCAAACAAAAGCGCTGGCAGGTCGATAGACACACAAACAAACACAAACATACACACAAAATTCAAGCTTTCGCAACAAACGGTTGCTTCGTCAGGAAAGAGGGAAGGAGAGGGAAAGACGAAAGGATGTGGGTTTTAAGGGAGAGGGTAAGGAGTCATTCCAATCCCGGAAACGGAAAGACTTACCTTAGGGGGAAAAAAGGACAGGTATACACTAGCACACACACACACACACACACACACACACACACACACACACACACACACACACACACACACATATCCATCCGCATATACACCATATATGCGGATGGATATGTGTGTGTGTGTGCGCTAGTGTATACCTGTCCTTTTTTCCCCCTAAGGTAAGTCTTTCCGTTCCCGGGATTGGAATGACTCCTTACCCTCTCCCTTAAAACCCACATCCTTTCGTCTTTCCCTCTCCTTCCCTCTTTCCTGATGAAGCAACCGTTTGTTACGAAAGCTTGAATTTTGTGTGTATGTTTGTGTTTGTTTGTGTGTCTATCGACCTGCCAGCGCTTTTGTTTGGTAAGTCTCATCATCTTTCTTTTTAGATACACTTATGAAATTTGTTATTAACAATCCGAATGAATTCAAAAGTAATAGCAGTGTACATGGCTACAACACTAGGAGAAAGGATGATCTTCACTACTCAAGGTTAAATCTAACTTTGGCTCAGAAGGGGGTAAATTATGCTGCCACGGAAGTCTTTGGTCACTTACCTAATAGCATCAAAAGTCTGACAGATACCCATATAGCATTTAAAAGGAAATTTAAAAAATTTCTTAATGGCAACTCCTTCTATTCATTAGATGAAATTTTGGATATAGTAAGTGGGTAATTTCCCCAACCCCCACAAAAAAAAAAAAAAAAATAAAAAAAAATTAAGTGTCATGTAATATTTTGTGTAATGTAATATCTTGTATAGACACCTTTTATTAACCTGACACGTTCCACATCGTTACGAAGTGTCGTATTCATGATCTATGGAACAAGTACTAATCTAATCTAATCCGTTTGCAGGTGACACTGTTGTTTATCGACTAGTAAAGTCATCAGAAGATCAAAACAAACTGCAAAACGATTTAGAAAAGATATCTGTATGGTGCAAAAACTGGAAATTGACCCTAAACAATGAAAAGTGTGAGGTCATCCTCATGAGTGCTAAAAGGAATCTGTTCAACTTTGGTTACATGATAAATCAGTCAAATATAAAGGCTGTAAATTCAAATAAATACTAGGAATTACAGTTATGTACAACTTAAATTGGAAATAATAAATAGAAAATGTTGTGGGGTAGGCTCACTAAAGGCTGATTTTTATTGGCAGAACCCTTAGAAAATGTAACAGATCTACTATATGGACTGCCAACACTACACTTGTCCATCCTCTTTTAGAATACTGCAGCGCGGTGTGGGATCCTTACCATACAGGACTGACCGAGTACATCAAAAAAGTTCAAATAAGGGCAGCACGTTTTGTATCATTGCCAAATAGGGGAGAGAGAATCGCTGAAATGATACAGGATTTGGGGTGGACATAATTAAAATCGAAGGCGTTTTTCGTTGCGGCGGAATCTTCCCACGAAATTTCTATCACCAACTTTCTCCTCCAGAGGTGAAAATATTTTGTTGACACCGACCTACATGGAGAGAAACGACCACCATAATACAATAAGGGAAATCAGAGCCCGCATGGAAAGATGTAGGTGTCCATTATTTCTGTGTGCTATACGAGATTGAAATAATAGTGTGTTGTGAGGGGGATTTGATGAAACCTCTGCCAGGCACTTAAATGCAGAGTATCGATGCAGATGTAGATATTCCAGAAGAAAAATAGTATTCATATATTTTTCTAAATCTGCAACCAGCAACATTTCCTGTAATCCGAAATTCTATTGATTCCTGTGGCTAACTGAAAACATTAAATTCCAACCTAGTCATTTTTCAAAGTATTATGTAGTTTTCAAAATAAAAGTTGTTCTTATGCCTGTCTATAAGTAGTCAAATGTCACAAAAAACTGTCAGTCCATGGTTTGAAATTAAATGACAAACATCCATGTTTGTCTTGGTGTTCGTCTTTTCCCTACGCGTGTTCATCTCACCTTGTCTTTTTGGGCTGGATATTTTCATGTGTTGCAGAGTGGCTGGCTCATCCTCTTTCATTCTTGTGGGCAGCCAGCCCAGACCATCTGCTCTATGGTTTTAATACCTTCCTCTAGTTTTCCTTTTGGTGTGCGTTTTCCCCCAGTTTTGTTCCTTTCTTTCGTTTTCTCTTTTGGTGTGGTTCTCCATTCCTTTTACCCCCTTTTAACTCCACAAATTAAATTTGGGTGTTGTTTTACCTTGAGCCTCGTTTGCATCAGGCAAAAGGACTGACGACCTTGTAGTTTGGTCCCTTATATCCCAAACCAACCAACCAACCATTTCTGCTGGAAGTACTCTTGTTGTTGACTTAGGCCACCACTACGAACATTCTCTAAGTGAATATACATGCACCAACGACTCTGAAACTGAAGGACGGTAACGTAAAAGCATTCCAAATATTTCTGTTGCCCGAAGGGAACAATATTTTGAATAATTTTGAGTTGCAATTAGCGAGGCTGAAGTATTATTGTCATCAATCTGGTTGTTGGACATAGTGATTTCCATGAGGAAACGACTTGATTGAACTACCCATATGTGATTTCCTCCAGCAAGTACACTGATGCTTCTAGATAAGTGTGAACTGTTTACTTCTGCCACAATCGACTGCTTCACCACTTTGATTGCACTAATGATTGTTTGTAGTGTAAAAATAACCATAGTTAATAACTAAAATTTGAAGGGAATAAAATGTGAGGGTTAATTTCTTTTTAACTATGGTGTCTTTTACATCAATGAACAAATCCCATCCCACACTAAATCAGATTTTCAGCTTTGCAGTGATCATGACTGGTGCCACTGGGGGGAGACTACAACATTACTGGTCAGTTCTTTTCACAACATGTCTAACTAGTTCATTTCTTCAAGAGAAATGCATCGACCCATGTTCATGCGAAATGATGTTAAAATATTATTATTGTAGACAGAGTTCTTAATCTCTCACTTGATGACCATTCATGTTCGTATGTTAAATAACTTGTGTTATGGTGATGGGTTGGCAAGATGATGGTCAAGCACAACAGAGCCAACATTCTTTGGAGAAGATATTTCTATTACAACTTACAAGAAAAATAAATAAATAAATAAAATAAACAGCAACTGTCCACCTACATGTTGGCAAATATGTTTTGAGTACAACACAGAAGTTTTGACGGTAAGCCCTTACACATACCCCATACAGTCCCAATCTCTCACCATATGATTTTCATATTTTTTGAGTCCTGATGAAAGGCATACTGGCCATCAGTTTCTTTTGGATGAAGAGATGCATTTCTGTCTACAATCACGGTTCTATAGGCAACTACAAACATTTTTCCATGAGGGCATTGACAGTATTTTCTCACAGTGGGATAAATGCAGTAAAGATTATGGCGATTACTTTTGAATTGATGAACAGTATACATACTTTTTTACATGTGTCTCATTTTCATATGATTACTCCTTAGAGTGTCTATTGGATATATTAGTTATCGGTAAGCCCTATTCTGCTTTTAAATATTTACTCTATTCTCTTCAACACACACACATCTTTTTTTTCATTAC
This sequence comes from Schistocerca cancellata, assembly GCF_023864275.1. NCBI lineage: Eukaryota > Metazoa > Arthropoda > Insecta > Orthoptera > Acrididae > Schistocerca > Schistocerca cancellata. The sequence continues at coordinate 248,839,559 of NC_064630.1, forward strand.
AACCCTTTCCTGAAAGTTAAAAAAAAGTACAGGTGTAGATTTACCTTTTTTTCTTTCTTTTTTTTATCTTTCGGGTAATGGGTATAACTAGGGTGACCAGATGCAATTGTTCAAAAAGGACAAACAGCTTTAAAAAGGAGGACAAGGGAAGGAAAAAGAGGACACGTCAAATGGGTCAACTGCAGATGAGGATACCACCCGTCAGCTTTGGATAAGTCACGTGACTGCCGGGAATTACCGGTAAAACTAGTAGTTAATTATTACTGATGGTCAGGTGGTGGTTAACTGAGCAATATGGAAAAATTAAAAACATTGATTGTGCTGACAGTGTGGCGTCAATTGTTTTGTTATGTCAACAACACGGAATTGTTTACAAAGCGAAAAACTTAAGACCATTCACCTCCCTTCATTCGACGCACCGCTACCAACATCTACAATTAAAGCAGCAGCTGACGACATGTAAAGTGCACTTTAACCTTCCAAATACAATTGATTACGACACAATGAAATAAAACCATGAAAGTTAATCTGTCGAGTTATTTGATACCTTTATTGGCCACTGAGACGTACGTTCCAGCTCCACATTTCTTACATTCCATTTCAAATTCATTTCTCCCTTTCTTGAAAGCCAGATATTTGAAGGAAAAGACATCAGAAAATGTGCACTTTCGTTTAGGCATAGCCAAATAGTTTACGTAACTCATGTGGTTTAAAATTGCACTCAAAAATCACACGTGCACTACAGGAAGCCAAGCCTATACAAAGCGAAGATACGAAACGAAAATTTTAAATAATCGATATTTGCATTCGCTTAAAGGTTGATCAACGATAACATCGACGATCCTGGTGCCACCTACTCACACCACCTTCGTGTGTGTTTATCACGAAGACTGTGCCAATAGTTAAAGTATTTAAGAAAAGAGCAATAGAATGGAACGAATTGTAAATTTAACTGTACTACGCTCAACTTTGCGAAAAAGCCGGACACTGTAAAACTCCATCCGGACCCAGGACAAAGAGCTAAAAAGGAGGACATGTCCGGATTAATCTGGACATCTGGTCAACCTAGGTATAACTGAAGAAAAGCAAGCAATGTTGCCATGGATGGAAAGCATTGTACAGGCTGCACCAATAGTGGATGTGGGGGAAGGGAAGCAAGATGAGAGGTGGTTTGCATTGGAGGAGTGAAATACACTTAAAATGTGGATATATTCTCAGTGCCAGGTTACATAAGTGCTCATGTAGGCTGGACTGTAGAGGACATTGCCAGTACGGGGGACAGTTGAATTCAAGATTGGAAGAGGGAGAGAAGATGCTTCATGTTAAGTTTGGCTGGTGACTGGTAATGGAGCACAGAAAGAGAGACAGATGGCAGAAGAAAATATTACTCCTGATAATCCAGACTGGCTAGGTGTCCTGTACAGCAAGGAAAGGTGTAATGCATTGAAGAGAGCAGAGTAAATCATTAAACACAAAATATGTCTTTGGAAAGTGAGACCAGTTATAACTGCTGTAAAACGAGTAAGAAGCCAGATAACATATTAAACAGTATAAAATCAGAAAATCAAAAAAGAATTACGACTAGTCCCAGAATCAAACTCTCTAAATCAAGTCTTCTAACACAAAACTCTACTGACTGCACCAACTGAGCAGCTTAGCTATGCAGCAATGAATGAAGGTACTTATCATACATGTGATTTGAGTGTTGCCAAATTTCTTTTATTTGATGTCCATTTTCTACCAAAAATTTGCATGAGATGAAATTTGGTTGGAATCTTTTGTACTCTTAGTATGCAGGGAATCATGCTGTGGCATATGAGAGCACAAGTTTTGGTCCACCCTGTATATCTGATCTAATGCCTAAATGCAATTAAAGCTTCAGTGTAGCCCGAGACAGCCATTTTTGTGCTAGTATTAATGTCTTAGAATCTTAATTGTTTGTATTTATGTTATTCATTTGTAGCATACATAAGATGTTTCTATGATGCTAGTTAAAGTCTTTTTATCCAGCAGAGTGCTGTATTACTAACATATCTGGCCCAATTCTCAGAACTTACCAGCAAAACTTCTCCATGCATCCACACTATTATCAAGGTCATTTCCGTAAAAGCCGTTGCACATCCATCTGCTTATCTCTCATTTGTAAAACATCACTGATATCCTTTAAGGAGTTGGTAACTTCATCAAGCTGTAAAGAAATGGCAGATTTCTAGAGTATTTCTCTGTTTGAGACAAAATTTTGACATTTTACTAATACAAGCGGGAGTACTTAATACATCTGATTTTAATTCCATAATTAATATTTATGGAAATAAAAAGTATCAGTAATTCTGAACATATCAATGAAAATAATTAATTTTTGAAAGTATAATCAATTGGAGGGTTAAAAAAATCTACTCATCAAGCAGTAGTACAAGAACACAAATATAGCGATATTTAAATTTGCAAGCTTTCGAAGCCATTTGCTCCTCCTCCTGGCAGAAGGGTTGGAGGAGAAGGAAGACGGGTACAGAAAAGGACTGATGAGGTTAATGAAATGACGATGTAAAAGGCCGAATAGTATTTATGTAACAGCTCCTTTGACAGCATATGTTTTTCCAATTACAGGGCTGGTATAGGTGGAGGGTGCAAGTCTTACAGAGGGGATGGGCACAGGGGTAGGAACCATACGGTTGGGAAATGGGTAGTGGAGCTTAGGGTCTGACAAGGATATTGTGGAGACTGGGAGGGCGATGAAAAGCTATTCTAGGTATGGTGGGCAAAATATCAGCAGAATGGATTTCTTTTCAGTGTATGATGTATAAGTCATAACCTTGTTGAAGTAGCTGATTAATACATTCAAGACCAGGATAATAGAGAGACATAAAATTTGAACTTATCAGTTGTTTTTCGAGTGATTGTACCATGATTGGATATATCGGTTTGAGAGACCTGCTTTTGAACTAGGCCAGCAGTTTAATAATGTCCAATGAAACCTGAAGTGAGAGTGTTAAGTGTATTGCTGTAAGGTATCTGTACTGAACAAATACATCTGGCTCAAATGCTACAACTGTACATGAGGGAATGTTTGACATGGAAAGGATGGGAACTGTCAAAATGTAAGTAATATTGTTTGTTACTAGATTTAATGTGAACAGAAATGTGCAGCTGACCTCTGGTGAGGATGACGCCAACATGAAGAAAAGCGGCATGAAATTTGGAATAGGGCCACATGAAATCTAATTGGGAGAATGTATTCAGAGACTAAGAATTTTAATGGGTCAGCCTCACCATGAGTCCACATGGCAAAGATGTCACCAATGACCTAAACCAAACCAGGGGTTGAAGTGTTAAGGACCTCTCATTAAAATCTCAAGCCCTTCACAAGGACTAACACAACAATCCATACAACCTCTTGCCCCACCTAAACCAAGCACTCCTATCTTTTACTTTCTTCCTAACAGCCACAAACCTAATCACCCTGGCCATCCTATAAACGCTAGCTTCAAAACACCCATCGAATGTATGTCTGCCTTATTTGACCAACACCTGCAACTCACAGTACAAAGACTTACCTCCTATATTAGACACCAACCATTTCCCAGACTGTCTGAGATCTGTCCCCCTCCCACTCCCTCCACACATCTTGCTTGTTACAACTGACACCACCTCCCTCTATACCAACATCCCAACCACACCTAGAACAGCTTTTCATCACCCTCCCAGCCTCCGAAATATCGTTGACAGACCCCATGCTCCTTCTGTACCCATTTCCCTAATGTAAGTTTCCAAGCTCTGTGCCTGTCCCTGCTGTAAGACTTGCCCTATGCACCCTACTACACCAGCCCTGTAACTGGAAAAACACATACTATCAAAGAGAGAGCCACCTGTGAAACAACACATCATATACCAGCTGTTTCGTAAACACTGTTCAGCCATTTCCATCAGCATGACTACCACCCAGTTATCAGTTAGGAGAAATGTGTATAGGCAGAAGGTGTATACTGGCAAAACACAGTATCCTATGCATGCAGTACAATATGTCAGTCGTGACCTTAGTGCGTGTTTCAGCAAATGTGCCATCTGGATTGTTCCCCAGATACCAGTTTCTCAGAATTCTGCAGGTGGGAACTGGCGTTACAACATGATCTTGTTTCTCGTCATCCATTTTGATTTAATTTACTTCAATTTCTTCAGCCTTAGCATTTCTTCACAGAAACTATTCCTTTCTTTATTCCCTCTTAGTTTCCTATATCTTCCGTTTTCTGACCCCCCCCCCCCCCATCACGTCCCCCCCTCCACCACATACTGTGCACTTACTTTTCCACTCTACTGTTTTGGCAGTAGTCTCTTTGTTTTGTATTACTCTATCTTCTACCTTTAAGCTCTCAGGTTTTCAAATCTCATCCACAACAGTCCCCAGCAATCTGGCTTTCTTTCTCATCTTGTCTGGTAAATCTCCTGTGAGCTGGGATTCTGGGCAACTTCTCCGAACTCTCCCGATTTCCTAAATCGAAACCAGTCCTCTTGCTTTACCCCTCTTCCTTCTCCTTCAACCATCCAGCCAGGAGGAGGAGCCACTGGCTCCAAAAGCTTGCAAATTTAATTACCTTTATACTTCTGTTCTCCTGCTGCCGCTTAGTGTCTATATTTTTTACCTACACAATAATTCCTTCCCCATGAACCATGGACCTTGCTGTTGGTGGGGAGGCTTGCATGCCTCAGCAATACAGATGGCCATACCGTAGGTGCAACTACAACGGAGGGGGTATCTGTTGACAGGCCAGACAAACGTGTGATTCCTGAAGAGGGGCAGCAGCCTTTTCAGTAGTTGCAGGGGCCACAGTCTGGGTGATTGACTGACCTGGCCTTGCAACATTAACCAAAATGGCCTTGCTGTGCTGGTACTGCGAACAGCTGAAAGCAAGGCGAAACTACGGCCGTAATTTTTCCCGAGGGCATGCAGCTTTACTGTATCGATAAATGATGATGGCGTCCTCTTGGGTAAAATATTCCGCAGCTTTACTGTATGGATAAATGATGATGGCGTCCTCTTGGGTAAAATATTCTGGAGGTAAAAAAGTCGCCCATTCGGATCTCCGGGCGGGGACTACTCCAGAGGACGTCGTTATCAGGAAAAAGAAACGGATCGGAGCGTGGAATGCCAGATCCCTTAACCGGGCAGGTAGATTACAAAATTTAAAAAGGGAAATGGATAGGTTCAAGTTAGATATAGTGGGAATTAGTGAAGTTCGGTGGCAGGAGGAACAAGACTTTTGGTCAGGTGAATACAGGGTTATAAACACAAAATCAAATAGGGGTAATGCAGGAGTAGGTTTAATAATGAATAAAAAAATAGGAGTGCGGGTAAGCTACTACAAACAGCACAGTGAACGCATTATTGTGGCCAAGATAGACACAAAGCCCACGCCTACCACAGTAGTACAAGTTTATATGCCAACTAGCTCTGCAGATGATGAAGAAATTGAAGAAATGTATGATGAGATAAAAGAAATTATTCAGGTATTGAAGGGAGACGAAAATTTAATAGTCATGGGTGACTGGAATTCGAGAGTAGGAAAAGGAAGAGAAGGAAACATAGTAGGTGAATATGGACTGGGGCTAAGAAATGAAAGAGGAAGCCGCCTGGTAGAGTTTTGCACAGAGCATAACTTAATCATAGCTAACACTTGGTTCAAGAATCATGAAAGAAGGTTGCATACATGGAAGAATCCTGGAGATACTAGGATGTATCAGAAAGATTTAGGAACCAGGTTTTAAATTGTAAGACATTTCCATGGGCAGATGTGGACTCTGACCACAATCTATTGGTTATGAACTGTAGATTAAAACTGAAGAAATTGCAAAAAGGTGGGAATTTAAGGAGATGGGACCTGGATAAACTGAAAGAACCAGAGGTTGTACAGAGTTTCAGGGAGAGCATAAGGGAACAATTGACAGGAATAGGGGAAAGAAGTACAGTAGAAGAAGAATGGGTAGCTCTAAGGGATGAAGTAGTGAAGGCAGCAGAGGATCAAGTAGGTAAAAAGACGAGGGCTAGTAGAACTCCTTGGGTAACAGAAGAAATATTGAACTTAATTTATGAAAGGAGAAAATATAAAAATGCAGTAAATGAAACAGGCAAAAAGGAATACAGACGTATCAAAAATGAGATCGACAGGAAATGAAAAATGGCTAAGTAGGGATGGCTAGAGGACAAATGCAAGGACGTAGAGGCTTATCTCACTAGGGGTAAGATAGATACTGCCTACAGGAAAATTAAAGAGACCCTTGGAGAAAAGAGAACCACTTGTATGAATATCAAGAGCTCAGATAGAAACCCAGTTCCAATAAAGAAGGGAAAGCAGAAATGTGGAAGGGGTATACAGAGGTCTACACAAGGACGATGTACTTGAGGACAATATTATGGAAATGGAAGAGGATGTAGATCAAGATGAAATGGGAGATACGATAATGCGCGAAGAGTTTGACAGAGCACTGAAAGACCTGAGTCGAAACAAGGCCCCCGGAGTAGACAACATTCCATTTGAACTACTGACGGCCTTGGGAGAGCCAGTCCTGACAAAACTCTACCATCTGGTGAGCAAGATGTATGAAACAGGCGAAATACCCTCAGACTTCAAGAAGAATATAATCATTCCAATCCCAAAGAAAGCAGGTGTTGACAGATATGAAAATTACCGAACTATCAGTTTAATAAGTCACAGCTGCAAAATACTAATGCGTATTCTTTACAGGCGAATGGAAAAACTGGTAGAAGCTGACCTCGGGGAAGATCAGTTTGGATTCCGTAGAAATGTTGGAACACGTGAAGCAATAATGACCCTAAGACTTATCTTAGAAGAAAGATTAAGGAAAGGCAAACCTACGTTTCTAGCATTTGTAGACTTAGAGAAAGCTTTTGACAATGTTGACTGGAATACTCTCTTTCAAATTCTAAAGGTGGCAGGGGTAAAATACAGGGAGCGAAAGGCTATTTACAATTTGTACAGAAACCAGATGGCAGTTATAAGAGTCGAGGGACATGAAAGGGAAGCAGTGGTTTGGAAGGGAGTGAGACAGGGTTGTAGCCTCTCCCCGATGTTATTCAATCTGTATATTGAGCAAGCAATAAAGGAAACAAAAGAAAAATTCGGAGTAGGTATTAAAATCCATGGAGAAGAAATAAAAATTTTGAGGTTCGCCGATGACATTATAACTCTATCAGAGACAGCAAAGGACTTGGAAGAGCAGTTGAACGGAATGGACAGTGTCTTGAAAGGAGGATATAAGATGAACAGCAACAAAAGCAAAAAGAGGATAATGGAATGTAGTCGAATTAAGTCGGGTGATGCTGAGGGAATTAGATTAGGAAATGAGACACTTAAGTAGTAAATGAGTTTTGCTATTTGGGAGGAAAATAACTGACGATGGTCGAAGTAGAGAAGATATAAAATGTAGAGTGGCAATTACAAGGAAAGCGTTTCTGAAGAAGAGAAATTTGTTAAAATCGAGTATAGATTTAAGTGTCAGGAAGTCGTTTCTGAAAGTATTTGTATGGAGTGTAGCCATGTATGGAAGTGAAACGTGGACGATAAATAGTTTGGACAGGAAGAGAATAGAAGCTTTCGAAATGTGGTGCTACAGAAGAATGCTGAAGATTAGATGGGTAGATCACATAACTAATGAGGAAGTATTGAATAGGATTGGGGAGAAGAGAAGATTGTGGCACAACTTGACCAGAAGAAGGGATCGGTTGGTAGGATATGTTCTGAGGCATCAAGGGATCACAAATTTAGCATTGGAGGGCAGCGTGGAGGGTAAAAATCATAGAGGGAGGCCAAGAGATGAATACACTAATCAGATTCAGAAGGATGTGGGTTGCAGGGACTGGGAGATGAAGAAGCTTGCACAGGATAGGGTAGATTGGAGAGCTGCATCAAACCAGTCTCAGGACCGAAGACCACAACAACAACAACAACAACAACATACAATAATTTTGAACCACTTTTTTCGACATAAACAAACACAAACACATTTGGCAGCAAGATACATTGCATAAAAAAAACAATAAAAAGTGGCTGTTGTTTTTGTGCTCTACAGTATAAAGGCTGGTTTCCTGCACCTCTCCATGCTACTCTATTCTGTGTGAACTACTTCATCTCAGAGTAAATGTTGAATCCTGAATCCTTCTGAATCTGCTTAGTGTATTCATCTCTTGGTCTCTATGATTTTTACCTCCTGCTCTTCCCTCCAATACGATGTCAATGATCCCTTGATGTCTCAGGATGTATCCTATCAACCAATCCCTTCTTTTGCTCAAGTTGTGCCACAAGTTTGTCTCCCCAATTCTATTCAGTACTTTCTCATTAGTTACCTGATCTACCCACCTGATCTTCAACCTTCTTCTATAGCACCACATTTTGAAAGTTCCTATTCTCTTTTTGTCTAAACTGTTTAACATCCATTTTTCACTTCCCTTACTGTGGTTACACTCCAGACAAACACTTCCAGAAAATAAAATAAAATGTTATAATATAACAGTTGCTCTGTTGAGTTAGCACTTGAAAAAGATGGCTGAGTTGGTCATCAAAATATTGTGCATAAAATGGGAACAGCATCTTGGCAGAACACCCAGAAGCACACCGTATCATCATAAATAAATTATGTGAATTGGCAGTAGAAGCATTACGATAACAGGATGAAAAAATATACAAACACTCACTAATACTAGTGGTACGAGGAAATTGAGATGATGTAAAATTTAAAAATTAAACTGGCTGAGTGGAGGTAAAGTTCTGAACAATATAAAGGTTATTTCACAACATTCAACATCAAGGAAAAAAGTTCAAGGAGCAAGAACTAATCTTGGAAAAAATCTATTGAAGGAAAAAGTGAAAAAGCATGGGAACAAAAAAGAATTTAAGAGAGAATTCCAAATAAATAAAGGATGTTAAATATATTAGACTTAACTCTTAGGGACACAGGAGGGTGGGGGGGGGGGGGGGGGGGGGGGGCTATCAACAGACTATTTGGAGAAGTCTCTGACAATGTAAAATCCACCACTCTCATATCAGGCCCTAAGTCCGTTCTGACTAGCTGTCTGCTGCCTACAAGGCAATGTGAGGAATGATCTATGATCCTGGAAATGGAATCAAAATTTTGCTGGTCCTTCCAGCTGTTATTACCAGTACATGAATCCACATCTACATACATACTACACAAGCCGTTGTACAGAGGGTACCCTGTACCATTACACGTCATTTTCTTTCCTGTTCCACCCGCAGATTCAGCGAGGGAAAAATGACAGTCTGTATGCCTACATACAAGCTCTGATTGTTCATATCTTATCTTCATGGTCCTTATGAGAAATGTATCTTAACAGTAGTATCGTTCGGTAGTCGGAGTCAAATATCGGTTGTCTTTATTGTCTCAATAGTGTTCCTCAAAAAGAACATCACCTTTCCTCCAGGGATTCCTATTTGAATTCCCAAAGCGTCTCTGTAACACTTGCTTGTTGTTAGAAGCTATCGGTAACCTACCTTGCAGCCTGCTTCTGAATTGCTTAGATGTTTTCCTGTAATCCGGCCTGGTAAGAATCCCAAACACTCAAGAAATACTCAAGAACGTATCACACTGGCATCCTATATGTGGTCTCCTTTACAGATGAAACTTATTTTCTTAAAATTTTCCCAATAAACCAAAGTTGACCATTTGCTTTCCCTACCACAATCTTCACATGCTCCTTCCACTGCAATGTTACAACCAGGTATTTAAATTATGTGACTTTATCAAGCAGGACACTAATAATGCTGTATCCAAATATTATAGATTTGTTTTACCTACTCATCCACAAGAACTTACATCTACCTACATTTATAGCTATTTGCCATTCATCATACCAACTAGAAGTTTTGCCTAAGTCATCTTTTACCCTCCTACAGTCACTCATCTTCGACACCTCCGTGCACACCATAGCATCTTGAGTGAACAACCACAGATTGCTGCCCATCAGGTCATTTATATATATAGAAAAAATAGCAGTCCTATCCCATTTCCCTGGGACACTTCTGACAATCCTTGACTCTGACGAATACTCACTGTCAAGGACAACACACTGGGTTCTGTCAGTTAAGAAGTCTTCAAGCTATTCATACATCTGGGAACCATTCAGTATGATTGTACCTTCGTTAACAGTCTGCAGAGGGGTGCTGTGTCAAATGCTTTATGGAAATTGAGAAATATGGAATCTGTCTGCTGCCCTTCATTCATAGTGAGCAGTATATCATTTGAGAAAAGGGCAACTGGACTTTTTGATCTCTAGGGAATTTATTATATTTGAATCCTGATGATGCCACTACTACTATATTCAAGAAGCTCCCCATTTGGCCTCACAAGGCTGAGTGGACCCCTTTCGACACTTTACTACCTCAGAAAAATCTATTGGGAATCGAACCCAAGTCCTGCTGCACCTAAGGTAATGATGCTCATCATTTGGCCAGAGAGGCAATCTTTTTACAAAGTAATGAACAAATGAACAACTGGGCATGAGGGTCAAAATGACGTATCAAAATAAGTGACCAAGGGTTAGAAGAGCAACTGAAATTGACCAACCGATCGACTGGACTTGACGGAATAAGAATACAATTCTACATAGAGTACACAAAATAACTTGCTCCTCTTCCAGCAGCAACATTCCATAGGCAATGTGTTCTGTATGATTGGGGAGGAAAAAAAAAAAAACGTAATCCCTGAGGGAAGGGTCCTCAAATAGATGCACAAAATAATAGGACTGCACCCCTTATGTCCGTCTGTTGTAAAATTTTGGAAAATATTTTATGACTCTATATTACGACATTTCTGGAGACCGAAAATCTCCTCTGTATAATCAACATGGATCCTGCAAAAATGATAATGTGAAACACAACTCGCTCTGTTCATCCACAGGACCCAGAAAGCAGTAGATACTGGTGACAAGGTTAACGCCTGTTCCTTGACTTCCAGAAACCATTTGATACAGTTCCACACTGCCGCCTAATTAATAAAATACAACTGTATGGAGTATCAGACCAGCTTCGTGACTGGTGACTGGACTGCAGAGTTTCTAGCAAACGGAACACAGCACGTCATTCTTAACACAGAGAAATATCTAAGACATGAAAGTAACTTCGGACATACCCCGTGGGAGTGTTGGCGGGCAGTTTCTTTTTGCAATATGTATAAATGACCTGGTGGAAAAGTCTGTACTTCCATAATTGGTTTTTTTTGTGCTGATAATGCTGTTGTATACATGTAAGTTGCAACGCTACAAAATTTTGGTGAAATGCAGGAAGACCTTTAAATGATCCACACCAGGTGCAGGGATTGGGAATTAATTCTCAACATAAACAAATGCAGTGAACTGTGCGAACTAAGCGGAGAGGACCATTAATGTTTGATTACAGGATTGGAAACTACCAATGGGAGCAGTCACATCCATAAAATATGTGGGAATCTGTATACATAGCAGTTTAAGGTGGGATCACCACATAAACCTGTAAGGCAGATTCATTGGAAGAAGCCTCAGGAAATGTACGCTATCCACAAAGGAAGTTTCTTATAATTTCTCATATCATTCATTAGTCTGGGATCTGTATAAGATAGGATTGATAGAGGAAATAGAGAAGATAGGAAGAAGAGCAGCATGTCGTATTACATATTCATTTAGTAAGCATGGAAGTGTCACTGCGATGCTTAGCCAAATCTAGTAGCAGTTGCTGATGCTGCAAGAGAGGCATTCTGAACTACTGTGTCATTTATTGTCAAAGTTAAGAGATTGTACATCCCTAGGAAAGTCAATCAATACACTGCTTCATTCCACTTATATCTCACCATGAAGGTAAAATTAGCGAGATATTCAGGCTCACATGGAGGCTTACCATCAATTGTTCTTTCCACACACTATTCGCGACAGGAACAGGAAAAGTGGGAAGTGACAGTGGTACCACAGTAACACGCCGTAATGTGGCTTGTAGAGTATAGATGTAGATGCAGACACAACACTACACCCATCTACAAACAGAAATAGTAAAAGAGGCAATAGAAACTTAAAGAATGGAACTGCTACATGTACTGGAGGCATTCCTAAGAACTGGTCAATTGTGTTACTAGTAAACTGTATGATATATTAAGAAATCTCTTTGACAAATGCTGAAATGGAGAGGATGTAACGAGGAATCGGAAAAATTGAATTTAGTTCAATAAACAAAAAACAAAGAACAATTACACTGGTCAACATGATTTTTTGCCTTGGTTGTACCAATAGTCATATGTGATGCAATTTTTTTTTCATGTTTTCCAATGTGCTATCCACAGCTATTTTTATTTCATTTTCATTTATTTATTTATTGTTCCGTGGGGCCAAATTAAGGAGAAGTCTCCATGGTCATGGAACGAGTCAATACATGAAATTATAATACGATATTAGAAACAGATAAAATGAAATATAAAAAAAACATATTCAGGTGACAAGTCGCAAGTTTAAATGAAGAAAATCAACAATGTAACACTGGAATTTGCTTAATTTTTTAGCTCTTCCAGGAGCTCCTCGACAGAATAGAAGGAGTGAGCCATGAGGAAACTCTTCAGTTTAGACTTAAAAGAGTTTGGGCTACTGCTAAGATTTTTGAGTTCTTGTGGTAGCTTATTGAAAATGGATGCAGCAGAATACTGCACTCCTTTCTGCACAAGAGTCAAGGAAGTGCATTCTACATGCAGATTTGATTTCTGCCTAGTATTAACTGAGTGAAAGCTGCTAACTCTTGGGAATAGGCTAATATTGCTAACAACAAACGACATTAAAGAAAATATATACTGTGAGGGCAATGTCAGAATTCCCAGATTTTTGAATAGGGGTCGACAAGAGGTTCTCGAACTTACACCACATATAGCTCGAACAGCCCGTTTTTGAGCCAAAAATACCCTTTTTGAATCAGAAGAATTACCCCAAAAAATAATACCATACGACGTAAGCGTATGAAAATATGCGAAGTAGACTACTTTTCGTGTTGAAGTGTCACTTATTTCAGATACTGTTCTAATGGTAAATAAAGCAGCATTTAGCTTCTGAACAAGATCCTGGACATGGGCTTTCCACTACACCTTACTATCTATCCGAACGCCTAGGAATTTGAACTGTTCCGTCTCGCTTATAATATGCCCATTCTGTCTGATCAAAATATCGGTTCTTGTTGAATTGTGAGTTAGAAACTGTAAAAACTGAGTCTTACTGTGATTTAGCATCAAATTATTTTCCACAAGCCAACTTTTTTTCTTTAAAATGAATGTTTTTTCCCCATTTGCCCAGTCAAATAAAACCACCTAGAGCATTGTAAATATGATGGAACAGAATGAGCTAACTCAAATGTTACCCACATGCATAAACACGCATGATCTAGTGTAGGATGCATTCATCACAACGATGATAGTTGTGAGACAGCAGTGAACCATCAAAAACATCATTGTGAGGGCTTTGTGTGTCTGAATTGTTGTATGTAATATATATACAAATTTAATTCTTTTGGTCAGTCATTAGGTACAAAATTCCTGGATCTGTTCAATTCATTCTCAGAACATTGGTTTCTTTTATGTTGTTTTAGGGTGCAAAACAACTGTCATAAGTGACCACGTCATAACCTAAGATTATCAAGAAGTAAAACAACTTAAAATCAACTATACATTAAGCCCAACTATGGAAGGAAAGCGAGCTAGGAACAAGGACTTCCGCAGGGAGAATTGTCCAGAAAATAGGTGACAGAGACAGTGCAGATCCTGAACCAAACATTAACTTTCTGTCGCCATACTGCTACGACGCATAAAAAGTAAAAAGTGATAACAGCCCACACATCGTTCGCTAAAACAGCTGATAACTGAGATGGCAAACATACATTACAGTGTAAGTGTTTAAAAAAAGGACATTCAGTCAGGAGATGGCAAACCACTAGAGGCTGACAACAATGAGCACAAAGTGGTGGGGGATCACCACTTAACAAATGGTGATGACTAAAATGACAATGCCCGATACACAGACTAGCTAAAATGATCTTCTCATGGCAAGGGGGCCGAGATGAGGTAGGCCACGTAAATGGGAGAAGTTTAATTCTCCGGAGCTTATTTCCATGACGACAAGACCAGTGGTGATGCCGAAGTGGCACGACCTGCTGACAGACGGCAACATGAAGATCATCCAAACGGATAGAAGAGCTAATGGACTGAGTAGGAGGACTGCACCCTCGGCAGCAGCGTCAGTGGCCTCACTTCCTGTCAGACTGACATGACCAGGAACCCACATGAACATCACATGGCTCCATCAACAGCAAGCAAGTGGAAGCTTTCTTGGACCTGTTGTACTAAGGGATGAACTGTGTACAGCACACAGAAGCTTTGGAGGGCACCGACAGAATCAGATCATATGACAATTAGAAAGCCTATATTGACAGGTGCTTTGGGTGACCCGATACAGAACGAAGAGTTCTGCTGTAAATACTGAGCAATGTTCTGGAAGCCGACACCAAAAATGGTCAGTGCCAATGATGAAGGCACATCTGTCACCACAGTTGATCTTACAGCCATCATTGTACATGAAGGTGCTGTCACTAAGTTGTGTGCAAAGTTCGAGAAACTTACTTCGACAGATCAAATCTGGAATAGTTTCTTAGGAAGGAATAGTTTCTTAGGAAGCGAATGAATTCCAAAATGAACATGGGCTGCTGCATGAAGCCAAAGTGATGACGGGTTCACACCCATCAGGAAAGTGTCTGGACACGTGAAGTTAAGCTGACAGAGTAGGAGCCGAAAGCGAACTCCAGAGGTAACAGAAGAGCAACGCTCCCCGTACACGTGGTCAAGGAGTCATCAAAAAAGGAGGCATAGGATGGGCAGCTAAGCATGGCAGAGAAATTGCGTGCTTATCTGCTGAGGGGAACTTCACTCTGGTATGCCAGTGGTAGTTCGGCAGCTTCTGCATAGACTGTCTCAACCGGGCTAGGGTAAAGCTAGGCGAAAACTGAGACGCGTATAAAGCTTGTGGCGCGATGCAGGACAGCGCACATTTTTGTAACTTCATTGGTTCAAATTGGACCATGCAAATTGCGATAGGGCTGGGACACAAAACACGCCTGCGCTAGGTCACACGGCGTTGTGGTTGTGGCACAGTTTCTCGTGCTATGCAAGTACTGCAGGAGGGGTGAGGTGGAAAGCGGGAAAGCAGTCCTGCCGATGTTCACTTCGGCACGGCGCATATGGGCAGTGGAAGTATTCCCCATCTGAAAGATACGGCCTTACTGTATACTGTGTTTCATTTTCGCCTTTCAAGCACTCCATCTCTTTTCATTAGTACATAATAGTTTTCAGTTACATATATCTGTACATTCCGTTTGTTTTGTTTATTCTTTTGTCAAGAACAATGCATAGTTCAAAAACTGGTGAGCCACTAGCCACTGGGATTCGAGCTTCTGCCTCCACAATGTTTCCAGATCGTAAGAAGGGACAGACGATTCATCGTGGATGTTGTGAATAAGGAAGTAAGGTATATTATAAAATCACATGATTTAAAAGCAAGGCAGGAAAGTCAAACAAGGTTATCTACTTGCTGCCTGTTATGCTGATGTATCTCTATGACCTGTTGCAAAAAGGTCGAAAAGGTGTAATTTCCAAGATATTTGTGCATCTGGTACAAAGCGTACAAGGAATGAAGTATACAAGTTTCACTTCGTTACTTTGATATGGATGTAGTAAGAGACATTATACTATCTACATGTGGACATTACATTTCCACTGCAAGCTAGAAAGAGTCACAAATAACAATGCTTTAAATGGCTTGCCATGTTGAGAAAAAGCATTTAAATTGTTGCATACACATTAACAGCATTAATACACTAATTATACAACAGGCTACACAAATGAAAAAAAAAGGTCTGTATTATTACGAAAGTAGGAGTATCCTGAAAGAGTGTGGTAATTAGATATATTTAATTTGTTGAAATGCATTGCTGACACTTTTGTGACACTGTTTTTCGAACTCCCACTCACAAAGCACACATGGCTAGCTTTCGCATTCCTTTCGTGCTCATTATGATCAGCTGCCGACAATGCACTGACCATTGTGTTGTGCGACGGATCAATTATTTATTTTTCTCAGTCAGAACTATTTTATTCACAAATCACACATTGTCAGTTTGGCAAGCCTGCTCAGATCACGAGAAGGAATAAAATCCTTTGGTAAGTTTCCATTCCAGTCGTTCAGTGTTAAAAATATGATGGGTTACAGGGATTAAACCAAAATTCCAACAGAATTGGCAATTTATTTTTGTGTGTATTGTTAACCTTTTCTCATTTGAAGAAGCATCACCATTTATTATTAACAGCCACATTTCTCTTGTTGAAAGGTTTAATTGTACTTTCTTTGTTGAAACACAGTGTAATTTGCACAAACTCATCTCTCAGCAGCTGCTGCGACAGAATTCTGAAAAGAGTGCCTCATTAAACGAGTAACTGGTAACCAAAGAGCTCAATAGCTTACGAAAAAGCTCATACTGTCGGTTTGCAGTAATATAAGAGAAGAAATTTCATGTTTATTTTCATACTAGGAAACTCTTGTTTTACTAGCTGTCCACAACTCTTAAAAAATTACAGTGACTGGAGTGAAACAACTAAAAAGGGAAGTATAACTACTGGTACATCGCCCTAGATAAGGAAGTTCTGTGTGTTTACTAATTGGCAAAATACCCTCCTCCTTGTGTGCTATCATACGCCAAACTCTCGTTTCGATGTCTCCAGGTGTTTAGGAGATATGAGAGACGATGTGAATATTTCATTCTTGTGGGCGTCAGATTGGGAGGGAGCGCGCTACATAGGATCCATTTTCTCGAGAATCGGAGGCACATAGAGACTTCCTCCCAAGCCGAAAGAAAAATTCAACATGTTAGCTGAACTTAATACGCAACAACACATGGTGTAACACGCACCAAACGCAAAATCATAGTGACGCCTATTTTTCATTGTAAACTTTTTGAATTTTGTGTAGCGTCTTACTAAAATGTGTATACCACAGAAAGTATAATGATTAACGAGATTATGGCCACAAAGCTGACATATAATGCTACAAGTAAGGTAAAAATGAAATATTTTTACTGAATAGTTCCTGTAAAATCGTTTGAGAAAGATTATAGTATGCATGCGCTTCATTTCTGTCAGTGCAGAGTGTCACCAACCGGCCAGTGCAAATTATGTGTACGTGTCTCAATATGTGTTGGGCAAGTGCGGAACATGCGCGTCGCGCTGTAGTGTCATGTCACGTCACACGTGCTATACGCGTCTCAATTTGCGCTTAGCCTAAAAGGCGCCACTGGCCAAACATATTCCATAATGGTGGATTGTATTGAGACAGCGTAAGATGGGCAGACATGCAGATGAATATACAAAACACACATAGCCTGAACAGACAAGGAATTGGTACAAATGAGGGTGGTCTGATCCGCTCCCCAGGAAGTAGCACTTAGGAAATAGAACACTGAGAGACGAGTACAGCATGCAACCAGGTAAGATACGTGGGAGGACCAAGAAAGTTATCTATCAAGTATGAGCCCCACAAATTTCAGAGTTTTTGTGAACGGATCAGCAACAGGCCCAAGATATAAAGACGGTGGAAGATACCCACTGCGCCTCCAGAAATTCATACAAACGGTTCTGTCAGTAGAAAATGAAAGCCACTGTCGATACTCCACCAGTAAAGATGACTAAGACATCGCTGAAGGCAACACTCGAGGACAAAAGTCCATGGAGAACTGCAATACATCGCAAAGTTGTTAACGAAAAGGGTGCCGGAGATACCTGGCAGGAGATAGAACATAACAGGGTTAATGGCAAAGAGGACGATGCTCAGGATGGAACCTTGAGGCAACGTGTTCTCCAGGATGAAGGTGGCTGTCAAGGCTGAACCGACATGTACCTTGAAAATTCAGTCTTTTAAAAATTCCTGAAGGAAACAGGTGAAGCGGCCTCGGAAGCCCCACCTGTATAGAGTAGAGAGGATACCAGTCCTCCAGCAGGTGTACTAGGCTTTCTCGAAATCAAAAGACATGGCCAAAGTCTCATATTTCCACAGAAAGCCATTCATGACATGAGATGACAAGGTGATGCGATAGGAACTTCAAAACGGCATGCTCAAAATCCTTATTGGGCAGTGGTTAGTAGATTTCGAGATTCCAGCTCCCATATCAGCCAACAATGAATCATACGTTCCATCACCTTGCAAACACAGGTGGTGAGAAAAACTAGGCGGTATCTAAAAGGAAGGATGTTTGTTCTTACTGGGGTTAGGCATGGGTATGACAGCGGCTTCATGCCAGCCCCTGAGAAACGTGCCATCTGCCCAAATGTGATTGTATGTATGAAGGAGAAAGTGCTTGCCTGCAAGGGAAAGGTGCTGCAACATATGAATGTGAACATCGTTCGGTCCTGGGGCTTCGCAAAGAATGCAACGACACTGTGGACGCAACTGTTTATAACGAACACAGTTTTCCATAGCAGGATGACGGTTAAAACTGCAGAGAGCAAGTATCTGCATGTGAATCACATTGCAGCATGCCTCAGTCCACAAGGGGTCTGGAACATAGCATGATAAAGATGAAGTGCTAGGTATGGAACATTCTGCAGCAGTAAGGATAATGTTTGTCAGGTTTGTGATCAACCATGGGGAAATGATGATTGTTGGAAGTTACCAGGGAGGAGTAAAGCCTCCAGTCGACCTTAGAAAGCTGCCAATTCGATTTACACATAGGTGGGGCGGGAGTCAATAAACTGATAGCATATGGGAAGCGGTTGCCTGAGTACATATAAGAGAGAACAGACCACCCTAGACGACAGGCAAGCTGGGCAATGCAGAATGAGATGTCGAAATGGGAATAGGTGTGCATGGAGTCTGACAGGAACATGGGTGTTCTTGTGTTAAGACAAATGAGGTTGAGTTGACTGAGAAGATCACCTGTGAGGGCTCCTCTCTGACAGGTTACGGAAGAACCCCAAAGTGAATGGTGTGCATTAAAGTCAAATGGCGGAGGGATGTAGACATCGCAAAGAGAAAAAGTGAAGTGAGAAAGGATAATGCGGACTGCAGAAGATCACAGCCGAGTGTTCAGTGAGATGGTTTGGCTCTGAATGTCATCCTGCATGAGATGGTATGCCATCCTCAGGGGTAAGTCAAAGCGGGATGAGCAGCATGACTTCCCCATGAGATGGAATGCCATCCTCATGGGTAGGCCAAACAGACAGGAAGAAAATGTGGCATGTCAAAGCAGTCAAGACAACACAGTTTTGTTTCTTGGAGGCAGAGAACAAGTGGATGCTGCAGTTCTCCAAGAGCAGCTGTAATTCCTCCCTGTTGTATCTAATGCCGAGAACGTTTCCTTGGACAAGAGTGATAACAAGGACTGAAGAGGAAGGAACAAACCAAGGGCAGTCACCTAAGTGGCTGCTGAGTGCCAGCCTTCGAAGACTCATTGTTACAGGGCGTAGAGGGTGGAAGATCCTGCTTCACGAGATCTACAGAGGCTGTTGGCATTCTCAGTGGTTCGGTCTGCAGAGTCCAGTGCACAAAAATGGTAGGCAATGTGCACTGGTGAAACAGAGGTCCTCTGGGTGAGAGTGTCATGCAGCAACACCACTGAAGGGGGTCTCTGAGTTGGGGAAGGAGAAGACCATTTGACTTTGTTTGACTTCTTAGAGCTTTTGTGGTTGGCAAATGAAGACTCAGATGTTTGTTTGCTTGAGGGACATAAAAAGTCTTCACAGGTGTCTTCTGTTTGTCCTTTCCGGCCTGCCTGTTGTGTAGCAAGTGATTTTGCTGCCTGAGACAAAGATTTGATGACTTGTTGCACAGCTGGAGGAGAATGGGACTGGAATGCTACCATGATACTGTGCAATTTTACAACTACAGTGCTGAATTGGAGGTTGTAAATCTATAAGGCCATGTCCTTTAGGAAGTGAGGCATAGCAAGAACAATACTATAAGTGCTGGATGGTAAGATGCAGGGTTTCCAACTAGCCAACAACGTGCGAGAGACAGGATCAGTTATTTTTTCCTTCACCTGCATCTCCTGAATGGTCCACTCATCTATATGCATGGGACATTCACAGGATGAGGCAGCATGGTCGCCATGACCATTGATACAGCAGGGAGGATGAGGCATGTAATCGCCCCAGTGAGCATACCTACCTCAAGTAACATGTTTGGCTGTGTTTTCACAAAACACATGAGTATGGTTGTAACATTGACATTGGTAGCAACCCATCAGGTTGGGAATGTATGGTCAGTCATAGACTGCTTCATAGACTGCTTTGATCTTCAATGAAAGCACTACTCGATCAAACGTGAGGAAAAGAGCATGTAGACACTAAGGTTGCATCAACATTTTCACTACCCGATGGACTATAGTGACACCCTGACGAGGCCGAAAAGTTTGAATTTCTCCTTCAGTTAGACCATCAAGCAGCATGGAATGTAAATAACACGAAGCGAAGAATTCAGCATCTGATGGGCCTCAATACAGACAGGATAGCTGTGGAAAAGGGAACCTGTAAGCAGCTGTTGGGCTTGAAAATCACAACTCGTCTCCAGAAGCAAAGTCCCACTGTATAAACAAGAGCAGGATTTCACAGGGCCTGTAACTGCACCAACAACTTTCATTCTATTCCTGTATGGTAAGTCTCCCCTGCCCCGCACTTCTGGGTGACTTTTCCAAGATCTACCCCTTTTCCTAGACCTCTCCAGTACTTTTCCTTTACCCTTCTTCCTTCCCCTTCAACCCTTCTGCTTGAAGGAGGAGCCACTGGCTCTGAAATCTTGCCAATCACAACAATCTTTTATGCGTGTGTTCTGCCATTGCTTGGTTAGTACATTTTTTATCTATCCACTTAAATAATTTTGTCAATAATTAGTAACATGATTTTATAACACACAATCATCATAAATTGGTAGTATTTAACATTTTGTCTTTAACACCACCACGTACTATACACGAGAACAAATATTTTGTCTTTGATCCACTGTCACAATTCAGCACATAGCTCTGCAAACATAAATTCCAATATTTATTGTTAAATGATGAGAGAAGGTTTTGTACCTTGATTTTTCATTATTTTTGAGTACTGCAGATGTTTTCCAACATGTACTCAGTACATTTTAATAAGACTGTGGTTAATGCTTCATACACCTCAGCAAAAATTCATTAAACTATGCTTCCATAAGATGATAGCTAAATGCATAACCCAGAACTTTCCAAAAAAGCTTCTAGCTTATTTGACAGATGAACAAAACTAATCTTCAACTTTTCTGCATTTCCTCAGAGAGGAAGGTGATTGGAAATCCATAGAGTAAAAATGCAAATCCATGCCTTGCTAAATGCATAGGACAATGTACTTAAAATATGGTAAGGAAATTGTAATTTCTATGCTGGAGACATTGAAATGAAACTCACTATTTGGTGAGTAGCAACTATCCTTTTCAAATATTGTTACATTTCATCCTGTATTTTCCACTGTACCATAAATGATGAATTTCATCAGTCATGGTCAACGCATCTGGCTTCCTGTACATAAAACAAAAGTTTTCTAAAACGAGTGAGACAAAAATTAAAGGAATATTTGTGAGTCCACAAATATGATCACTAACACATGATGAAAAGTTCAAGGAACTACTGAATCCACTGGAGAAAGCAGCTTGTCAAGCATTCAAAAAAGTAACTCACAGTTTTTTGGGAAATTGAGAGTCGGAGAATTATTGTGCTACTGTCAACAATCTTATAAAAATTTATAGAAATTTGGGTTGTAATATGAGCTATCATTAAAAGTACTCTTCCTGCACACCCACCTACATTTCCCCCCTGAAAATGTTGGCGCATGAGCAATGAGCAGTGTTAGAATTTCTTTTCTGAAGGTGAAATGTAGGTGATAAGCATTTCACACTAGGCAAAAATAGAAATTTTTGAAATCAGACATGTCTATCAAATAAGTAACGAGAAGGTACTGAATCGAAGGTAGACCACAGCTTGACATTAAAACATGTGTAAGTTCTGGTAGTTATGCAAGGGTGAGGCGGCACAGGACACACTTGCAAGGAGAGCTGCAGCAAGGATTTCTGACTGATGAAAACAGCAACAACTGAAAGGAATAAAGCTACATACGAAAGGTGGAGGAACGGGCAAGAGGAAGATGTATGAAACTGCATGTAGAATAGGGGTCAGAAAACAGATTTTTCTTGATGATACTTGCTTGAGCATGCCTGTGCTTGTTCATGGTGTGCTTGATTGTGAATGCACTGAATGAACACACATCAGTTGAAAGTGGGAAGAGGGGGGGGGGGGGGGGGCAACAGGAGGTGGACACAGACGGCCAGGTCTGGTGGGCACACCGCTGTGTTGTTGTTACTGTAACTATGCTTCTGTAGTCTCAAACTGCTTCCGATAAAATAATTTTTAGTATTCAGCTGATCAGCAACAAAAATGCTCTTATTTAGTGCAGCACTGGAATTTCAGCTTTCTCCTCCCTGAGACTGAGAAAATGGTTGTTCATCTTGAGATGATTGTCTTTAGGAAACTTACTCTTTATATCTGCATTATCTCATGTTAAAAGGCAATAATATGAAATTTTTACAACACTGGCCTATGCTTGTGATATCTTCATTGGTATTTTGAAATATAGCACAATTTGCATTTGCTGAGCATGTGTCATATCAAAACATCTGAACTTCACTGTTTTTGGGTCTTCAGTCTGAAGAGTGCTTTGATGCAGCTCTCCATGCTAGTCTATCCCGTGAAAGCCTCTTCACTTCAGCATAATAACTGCAGCCTACATCCATTTGAGACTGTTTACTATATTCATGAATAGGTCTCCCTCTACAATTTTTACTATCCACACTTCCCTGTATTAGCAAGTTGACTATTTCTTCATGACTCAGGTTGAGTCATATCAAGCACTCCTTTGTTTTAGTCAAGTTGTGCCATAAATTTCTTTTTTTTCCCCCCAGTCTGGTTCAGCACCTTACCATTAATTATATGCTCTACCCAACTAACTAGAATGTCCTCCTCCACAACATTTCAAAAGCTTCTAGTTTCATCTTGTGTGAACTACTATTCATCCACAATTTACTTTCGCACAAGGCTACACTACAAAACAACCTTCAGACAAGACCTCCTAGCAATTATATTTATATCAGATGTTATCAGTTTTTCTTTTTCAGAAATGGTTTTGTTGCTATTGCCTGTCCGCATTTTATATCCTCTCTACTTTGGCTGTTGTCAGTTATTTTGCTACCCAAATAGTTCAACTGAACTTCTACTTCTAGTATCACATATCCTAATCCAATTCTTTCAGCATCACCTAATTTAATTCGAGTATATGAGGTAATATCCAAAATTTTTTAGACTGGTGCTGCATCTGTTGAAAACTTCACCTTTGGACTAATGGTCACCATCACCCTCGAAGTAGTTCCCATCCGCACGTACACACTGGTCCCAGTGCTTCTGCCACTCGTCAAACATTTTCTGGAAGTCCTGTTTTTGGAGGGTGTTTATCACCGCCAGTGGTGTTTCTTGAATCCTCTCTAGAGTATCAAACCGATGACCTTTCAACTTGAGTTTCAGTTTTGGGAACAGCGCAAAGTCGCAAGGTGCCAAATCTGGCGAGTACGGTGAGTGGGGTACAACCACCATGTTGTTTTTTTGCCAAAACGGTCCTGGTGAGGAAAGACGTGTGACAGGGCGTGTTATCGTGATGCAACAGTCAGTTCCCTTGATGCTAAAGTTCAGGCCGTTGTCACCACACGTTTTCATGGAGGTGTCGCAAAATGTCACAGTAGTATGTGGAATTCACTGTTTGGTTGGGTGGGATGAATTCTTTGTGCACAATTCCCTTGGTATCAAAGAAAATGATGATCATGCTCTTCACTAGTCTCGCTTTTTTGGGTCCTGGATAGGATACGCGTATGCCTCATGCTTTGTCCCCCAAACACTTGTTGAATCATTGCAACGGTCTCCGTAGCACTTTTCCCGAGGTTCACACAGAATTTGGTACACACGCACTGTTCGGTTCACGGATCCACCGTAAAATCGCCACACACCGAACACAGAGTATTACGGAAATCACTGTGGACACACAACACGTCCTCCCAGCTGAATGCCACTCCGCACACTGACTCATCAGATATGCAGCTCTCGCCACCTAGCGGT
Organism: Schistocerca cancellata; assembly: GCF_023864275.1. Classification (NCBI taxonomy): domain Eukaryota; kingdom Metazoa; phylum Arthropoda; class Insecta; order Orthoptera; family Acrididae; genus Schistocerca; species Schistocerca cancellata. The sequence continues at coordinate 248,863,798 of NC_064630.1, forward strand.
GCAAAGATCTACTACTCCTACTTTCCAGATGGCAGCACCAGTCCAAAAATTTTGGATTCCACCTTGTATTCCATTACCTGCACTATCCATTCCATTCAACTGCCCTGCTAAGTTTTAACTGCCTCCAAAAGACTTACAATGTCACTAGCAAAACTCCGTTTTTATTTATTCTCCCAAATCTGTAATTCCCCTTCCAAATTCTGCATTGGTTTCCTTTTACTGCTTGCTCAATGTACAGTGTTAAGACACAAAATCAAGGCTGCTGAAACCAAGTTGTTATCATTCACTTAAGGCAGGCAGCCAATATAATCGGCCACCCTTCAGAGTTGTAAGTCTGGCCATAGGCACGATTTCGCAATACTGCAGAATGCGGAAGTGTACGGAGGATGTACTGTCATTCTTCACGAGCTGTTACAGAGCTCCATCTGCTCATGGTCTTGGAGTAAACATCGTGCAATGTGGATATCAAATTGTGAGTTCGATACTCCTCGATGCCTTATTTTTTAAAATCATATTTTGCTTGTCTGCTAATAGCAGAAACTTCTAGAAACAATTTCATCAAACAGCGCGCGGCTGCTTCAAGATCAGGACAGTCAACGCTTGAGTGTTTCCTTGCCCTACAGCAGCCACCAACCACATGGACATGGCATGGCATAGTGCTATCAGTGTATTATCAGCTGTTATTTTCTTATTTGCAATGGTAGTATTTATCTTGCAGTTACATATTGGATTCTGCATGGTTGAAGCATTCTTCAAGAGTCATTAAACGATCACAAGTGGAAAAAAGGTCCCCTTCATGGGATTAATACTGTAGAGAGTTGAAGGTCACAAAGTCAGCTTGGAACTTTTGTATTGTGTATGGGGCGAGTGTTTTTTGGAAAACACATCAGAAAATGATTTTCTTATTTCAAGAAAGATTGTTCTGGCTCAATAATTTCCCACATTCAAGAAATCTCAAGAACAGATGTGAACTGCGACCATTTGCATTCAATAGGCAAGGCTGAGAAGTCTGGAGTAGAAGTACTGGGTTCTCTAACTCAAAGCAACAAAAGTCAAAGGTATAATTATTGCTGCATTTTTGCCTGAAAGTTGTCAGTTCCCTCATTGAAAATTCCCCTGCAATACTATTACTAGTTATGTGCTATGATGCCTTTTATGTTAATTTCTCAAGAAGTTAATGGCTCAGCCCTAACAAACGGCAAATACTCAGAACCACTCCAAGGGGTCATGCCTGCTGCAGCTGGTATTTATTGCCAGTGACTAACACATCTTTTGGTTGCAGTGTAATAAAAACAACCTACAAAACTGTATCATGTGTTGCTACTGCAAGATCATGTTCTCTGACGATTTCACAAACTGAACTACCCAAGAGTTTGTTTTGAAACTCATTCTCCACACACCTATTATTCTGATCTTATACCCTTCGATGTTTAGCATTCTTGTTCCTTATCAAAAAAAGTCAAGAAAATACTTTTCTGGACGAAAATGCAATTCAGACCTGGTTTGACATCTTTAACTCAGATCCTGTACAATTCTACAGATGTGCACAGTAAACTACCTGGGAACTGTCAGACTGTTTTAGATAATGTGAGAGAATAGTCTGTTGATGATTAATTTCTCTCTGATGCAATATAATGGAAAATGCTATTATATTATGCACTGTTCTAACACAAATGAAATACCGTTATCAGCAACCTATTGTAATAAAAGAAAAGGCACCAGCAATACAAACAAGTCTGTATAGGCATGAATTGGCATGATATTACTCGCACTGGAATTCGAAATGTATCTATGTTTATCTACTGTCCTGTGTAACTCAAACAATATCGAAATGTTGCAGTTCATAAGTAAACTGAATAAGATTTCCTTGTTGATTTTAGATCTGCCTGCCTGTAACTCTGTAGTAAAACTGGTAAAAATACGTCCTTCAGCGAGACTAAAAATGCAAGCCAAACCAGCCTTCGCTTCACAGGCAATGAGGGCAAGTCAGAGATAGTGAAGAGCTGCAGTATTAGTCCCTTCACTTCACAGGCAATGAGGGTATGTCAGAGATAGTGAAGAGCTACAGTATTAGTGACTATCTTATTGCCCCAGTTGGGGCCACGAAAGATAAATGACAATGTAAAAGGTAAGTTTAGTTGCAGTTCTCATGTGGAATAACTTTCCTGGACTCAGAACTACAAATTGATAACACTACGTGCATATCACTCAGGTTATTCAATGATAATTATAACAACAAATAAAGGTAATTTAGCACGATGATTCTGTGCTATCCAGGATGTAGCTCTTGTTCGAAGAGCTGTCAAACATATCCAGCATTGTTGCCAAGGTTCAGTTCTTCTACCAGCAGAAAGAATACCAGCTGACATGTTCCTCATGTTGCTATGAAGTGACTAAAGATTCTGTCTCAATGACATGGCTGCCGAGGGTTGGAATACCAAAAGTACGCATCACTGAGTCTTATTTGCATTTCTGTAACTAGCCTTAGGTACTAGAGTGCAGCTAGTAATAATACACAGTACATATAACGCAGGTGAAAAAGCAACTCACTGTCACTTATTATGCACAGATTGTTCAAAACATTTCATCTAAGTTACATGTTCTAGCGAACATAGTAGAATAATTAAGTTCTAGTCCTGGAAATCTATCAACCATCACTCAGTTGCCAAACATTATCTGGATGGCATATTTTATGTAATTGTTTTGAGACAATGCCATTGATTTGTCAACATTTGTATTGCTACTGGTGTAATAACACTTCAACGGTGTTGTTTCCTTAGTCATTGTTTTGTGATGTTCTTAATTCGTGTCAGATATTTGCAAATCAGAATGTATCCCCTATATGGTCAAGTAACTAACGGTCAGCATGTTTCAGAACAGCGGAAGCAGGATTGCAGAGGGCTTATTTCTTAATGACCTGTAACATACAAACCAAGTAGTGACTGTCATTTCATTTGCATAGCAGACAGTAATATTTGTTAAGAAATTATCTGCAGAATTAGTGTACTCTGTGCCTGTTCAGTGCTAATGAGATAGGTACTGCACACATTAGGTTGAACAGATTCATGGGTGTTTCCCTTTACATGTTAAAGAGTTTTTTGTCCCATTCTCCATTTCTTCTTGAGGGAAATGTGAGGTGGTATAGCAGGGCAGGTGACCCTAGTCACACATGACTGAGTAGTATATGCTGGTTCGCAGAGCAGGATGAAGTAAGTAGAGCTTAACCAGAGTTGTTGCTGAAAAAAAGTGCTGACGCCCACAAGCTATCTTTACTCTGGTAGTTAGCGCTAGATTATGTGTGTCACCACTGATGTTATTCAAACCATGTGGACAGCGTATCACCACCAGATTCACTGAGCACCCATACCATTCTGTTCATATGGTTGTTACTATTATCTACTCGCAACAGTTACAATATAATTGCTACTGACACTTTGCCAAGAAAAGAGAAAAGTGTCTTATGAATGAAAATTTCTGTGTGCAGTACACCAAAGGCTGAGATAAAAAATAACAAGAGTTTAACAACACAGAATGAACAGCATAGCCTCTGCTTATTTTCTTGACTTCTTGCAGTCTGATCTTAATAAATTCCTGTTAGTTGCTGACGGGTCCTTTCGGCTGTCTAAATATTTGTATCGGTATTATCCCCATTTTAATTGCTTCAGCACCATTACCTTAAGCAGTACCCCATTTTGGGTTGATTATGATTCTGAATGTGACACTAATTTGACTTTCAGTCCAACTTATGATGACTTATGGAATGATGTTTGACCTGCTTTGGCAGTCGTGTTGCCTGACATCTGAATTTTGGAAGGAGTTGTAGCATCTGGCAGTCAGTGCTGACTGTAGATATGCATAAAGATCTTCACTGCTGCAAGGGATACTCTCCTTGCTGTGTGTTCCACATACTCTAATTAGTAAAAAACCTAAGGCTCTCTGTGCTGAAAGAGCCAATGTACACAAGTCATTAATAAAACTGACAAACTGCAGAGACTAATTCCTGACTGGAAATGGAGGCAGAAAAAAAAAAGGTCCTATGAAGAAGGGGGGCTTGAAATTTTGTGAGATGGGGTTGGTGTCTGTAAAAGTACTTGTTTTGGTACAGCTGACAGCTATACTGCCCCTCTACCGTTTCCTTCTTCTTGGCTGTACAAAAACACCATCTCAGCTCGTTACCAACATGAATACTCGACCATTCTGCTGTCTCAATCATACAGCTTGCAACACAAAAGGAATGTATGGCACATGGTCGGAGGAACTTCCATTCGTCAGTGCCATCTATGATGGCAACAATTCATTTCCGGACACATGTTCAAAGGACCTTCTTTCCTCAATTTCGAGTCAGGAATCTGTCCCTACAGTTTGTCAGTTTTATTGATGTTCACCCTGTATAAGTGCCTGCAAGCAGTAGTAATGCATGAAAAAAAATAGCCTATGGGACGAAAGAACAGAGAATTCCCTGGTTTTTTTGCAACGTTTCTGACTGGGACTACACCAAGAATCTCATGTCATCTCATGCTTGAGAACCCCAAAATTTTTATTTTCTCACTTCATACTGAAATAACTGCAATGAGATAAGAAACAACTGCTATGAGATGAGAGGAGGAAATTTAATTATACGCTTCTGAGACAAATTATTTACTTTTGTACTACTACCGAGACTGTGGACTTCCTAATAATTTCAAAAAATGGAATGTCCCGCGCATCTAGATCCAACTATTATTCTGCGTCAAAGTCTGTTAATTCCCACTGTGTGACCATAATCACATTGGAAACCTTTTCACATGAAACACATGAGTGCAAATAACAGCTCCGCCAATGCACTCCCTTTCATACTTTGTGTTCGCAATTTTACTGCCATCTGTATATGTGCATGTCACTATTCCATAACTTTTGTCACATCAGTGTAAGCACCATTCTAGTCCTTAGTTGCCATCAACAGGACAAGCTTCTCAGCTTCCTGGCAGTGCAAAAACTGTGAGAAGATGATGAAAGATAGTGGACATTTATTCCAATGCACTGCTTAAAGGATATAGGGAGCTAGGACGTCAAACGGGCCGACTTGGAGCAGGAGAGGCATCTCAGGACATTTTAATTTCCAGTGTCTATACTTTTACAAATAAATTCATAAAACTTTGTCAGCATCACCAGGAAGGATTCAGGATTCACACTCATTGTAGTGGAAGTTCGAAAACATAGCAAAATAACTTTTTTTTCCGTGCGAAATTTAATCATTTTTTTCACTTACTATTGGCTGCATTTGTTGCTATAGGTACACTTTTCTTCATAAGTTAGAGAGATTCTTCGATGAATTTTGCACAGCATACATACCATACTCACAGGTGTATGAAATTCTAGAATTTATTTAATTTATGAAAAAAAGAATGAACTGTTATATTTTAAACTTCATGTTTAGAAAAAACACAAATTTTATAGTTAATTACCTCAATTTTTACCACAGTTTTTAATAGATTTGGAAAATTCTAGAGAGTTTCATACACCTTTAAGTATGGTTTTTATGCTGTGCAAAATTCATCGAAGAATCTCTCTTACTTATGAAGAAATGTGTACCTAAAGCAACAAATGCTGCCATTAGTAAGTGAAAAAAAGATGAAATTTCACACGTAAAAAAAATTACTTTGTTATGTTTTAGAACTTCCACTGCTATGAGTGTAAATTCTGAATCCTTCCTGGTCATGCTGACAAAGTTTTACAAATCTATTTGTAAAAGTATAGACAGTGGAAATTCAAATGTCCTGTGGTGCCTCTCCTGCTCCAAGTCGGCCCGTTTGACGTCCTACCCCCCTTGAAGAGACGCTTGACTGATTATCACTATCATCACACAGGGTATCTCTAAGGTGCCCTGGCATTGATTCCACTAAGCACACCTTTTTTATATGGGTCCGAGTGTCACTTGCATTTGTAGGTCCACATGGCAATGACTTTGATATTTGCATCCACAAATTCTCTATTGGATTGAGGTCCGGCGATCATGAAATGTACGCCATTAGCTTTATCCTGTCTTGGCCCTGAAACCAATCCTGCTTTGATGGATGGTGTTGTGGTCCTGCAAATACACTGTTATCTAGTTATTTGATTTATTTGTATTTAAAAAAAGTGTTTGTAGCTGGCACACTGTATTAATATTTTCTATAGCATTTAAGAATTCAAGTTCTGTCATAGCTGTGAGATTTAGGTTAAACAGTCCGATTAGGAACACAGTTTACCGAGTTCATCTTATGATGAGTGTCAAAGTCCGCTGTAAGCCACATTAAGACCAATTGACTGAATCAGATATGAATTGTGTGTTACTGAACTGAGATATATAAAACCTTACACGATTTTAACTTCTGCACTGCAACAATGCTGTGCAAAAAAAAAAAATCCTTTGATGGAGTAACACACAGCAACTGAACAAGAAAATTTGAGAATCTGCCTTAGCAGTAGTTGCAAATTCAGAAAAGAAACATGGCAATGGAGATGCTATACATGAATTACAAAAGAGGAAATAACTCCTAAAACACCCAAATGTTAAATTAATGTCAGAGAGGAAAAAAGAGTTAAGAGATCAACAGAGATGTGAAAACATCGGTTACTTAACTTCATCAAGCCAAGCTGAAGAAATATCTCAGAAATAGTCCTGTAGTTACAATTCATGCTTAACACAGATTAATAGAATATTGATAACAAAACAAGCATTTATGGTTGAGACATTTCAATTATTTAACATATCATAGAAAATGCAGAGCTCCAGTGCAAAATCTACTCTATGCGGTTTACATCTCTATGAAGCCCAAGGAATCAAGCACAGAACTGACTGTAAGCAACAGTAATTTACATCACAAGACAAAAACAGTATAATCTAGATGGACACATTAAAATATCTGAATGCACTACAGGGAACAAAGAAAGCAATAGATGAAACAAAAAAAGGAAGATACAAAGTCATTCAAAACACCTTTAGACACATCATCCTCCTTGTCAGTGTATTTAGGGGCAACATATGTGGCTAGAAGATACGAGGACAACAGAGGAACTACTTTCAGAAAGTCATGACCAGAACAGAATGCAACAACAATGTTGGGGACATTAGGTGAATACCAAATGACAATAGGATGGTTACTTCAATAACTGCAGTCTTTAGGAAATGAATAAGCTAGTATTTGAAAACTATCAAAAACCTTGTTATGCTATTTGCTGTTCATATATGCAGGAAATAGGTGCCTCCTTGAAGATACAGCAGCTCAACGCTTGGCTTCATTATGTATTCCAAAATACTAACAGAAGTCTCTCCGATGAGGGTGCCCTGAATCTTCTACAGGTGCCCTGCCCACTGAGCCAAGACTTAGCCCCAAATGCCAAACGGAAAGCATCTACTTCTCTCCCTTTCCATGAGACAGTTCGGACTGAAGCAATGTCCCCATAGCTAGTACACCTAGTAATATCAAAACCGTTTGCCCGTTGAGATCTTCATTTCTTGGAGACACCCAGGCAAGTCAACGATAAATGATTAGGTATCACAGATTGGGTGAAAATTGGGATTGGAAACAAATGAATGGAGCTAGACCATAAATGAAGAGATAAACAAATTATTGCATTTTTGATACTATATACAGTCAATTTATTTGTATCTCATCTGAAACAAGGACTGGTAATGGCAGAAAACATTATCTAGTCAGAAAATATGCCTCTGCTCCACTTGAAATCAATATGCCCTTCCACAAAAGCCATGTGATCAATTTTCTGATAAACAGTCAAGTGCTGCTTTATAGCAACTCTTCGGCACGAAAGTCCATTATTTTTGAGTCTCCTCCCAACAGTTCTTTCACATCCAGGAAACTGAGAATGATATCTCATTTTATGGTAGCTGAGAAATGGATTATCACTATGTTGCTGAACAGACATCAGTCATCTCTCTCACTGGTTGCTCGGGGTCCACCACTGCCACTTTTCACCTGATATGGCACAATTCAAAATAGCCAATCCACCCACATTTAGCTGTCCTTTTTTGTACGCAGCACCTCATACCATCTTCAGATCGGCAGTATCAGCTTGAGTGCACACAGTGTTATGACAGTGCACTGCTGTGTCTCAGGCAGTTCTCTTTCACGCATTACTACTGCTCGCAGGTTCTTATTTAAGGACTCGTGCACATTCAGTTTTTCAGCAAAATGAGCCTTATGCTATTTTACTAGTGATGGTGTGTGAAACATGCTGCAAAGGAGAGTACCGCTCATGGCAGTGAAGGCCTTTATGCATATCTGCATTCAACACTGACTGCCAGTTGCCACAACTCCTTCCAAAATTCACGTACAAGCTACACAACTGTCAGAACAATTCAATCATAATTCCATAAGTTGTTGCATTCAGAATCATATTCAACCCAAAATGGAGTACTATTGTTGTTGCGGTCTTCAGTCCTGAGACTGGTTTGATGCAGCTCTCCATGCTACTCTATCCTGTGCAAGCTTCTTCATCTCCCAGTACCTACTGCAACCTACATCCTTCTGAATCTGATTAGTGTATTCATTTCTTGGTCTCCCTCTACGACTTTTACCCTCCACGCTGCCCTCCAATACTAAATTGGTGATCCCTTGATGCCTCAGAACATGTCCTACCAACCGATCCCTTCTTCTAGTCAAGTTGTGCCACAAACTCCTATTCTCCCCAATCCTATTCAACACCTCCTCGTTAGTTATGTGAACTACCCATCTAATCTTCAGCATTCTGCTGTAGCAGCACATTTCAAAAGCTTCTATTCTCTTCTTGTCTAAACTATTTATCGTCCACGTTTCACTTCCATACATGGCTACACTCCTGACACTTAAATCTATACTCGATTTTAACAAATTTCTCTTCTTCAGAAACGCTTTCCTTCCCATTGCGAGTCTACATTTTATATCCTCTCTACTTCGACCATCATCAGTTACTTTGCTCCCCAAATAGCAAAACTCATTTACTACTATAAGCTTCTCATTTCCTAATCTAATTCCGGCACCACCCGATTTAATTCGACTACATTCCATTATCCTCGTTTTACTTTTGTTGATGTTCATCTTATATCCTCCTTTCAAGACACTATCCAATCCGTTCAACTGCTCTTCCAAGTCCTTTGCTGTCTCTGACAGAATTACAATGTCATCGGCGAACCTGAAAGTTTTTATTTCTTCTCCATGGATTTTAATACCTACCCTGAATTTTTCTTTTGTTTCCTTCACTGCTTGCTCAATATACAGATTGAATAACATCGGGGAGTGGCTACAACCCTGTCTCACTCCCTTCTCAACCACTGCTTCCCTTTCATACTCCTCAACTCTTATAACTGCCATTTGGTTTCTATACATATTGTAAATAGTGGGGTACTACCTGAGTTAATTGAATGTGACAGCAATTAAAGTTTGATAATATCCATTCAAATATTCTGATAGCCGAAATGACCCATTAGTGTGCAACAGTGCGGAATTAATTAGACCAAACTGCAAGAACTCGGGAAAATAAGTAGAGGTTCTGCAGTTCCCTCTGTATTGTTAACCTCTTATTGTTATTTTGGATTTCAGTCTTACTTAGGTGTAGTGAAAATATAAATTTTCATTCAGAAGACACTTTCCACTTTTCTTGGCAAAGTGTCACCAGCAATTATACTGTAATCGTTGAGAATAGATAATAGTGTCAACTATATCCTCAGATTGGGTGGGTGCTCAGTGAATGTGGTGCTGTTAAGCCGTCCAACCGGTTTGAACAACATTAGTGTTGACACACACAATCTAGCACTAACTACCAGGGCAAAGATAGCGCGTGGGAGGGGGGGCATCGGTGCTTCTTATGAGCAACAACTGTGATTAAGCTCTACTTACTTCATCCTGATCTGTGAACTAGCATACACTACACACTCAAGTGCGACTAGGGACACCTACCCTGCTATACTGCCTCACATTTCCATCAAGAACAAACAGAAAATGGAACCAAAAACTCTTAATATTTAAAGGGAAACATCTGACAATCTGCTCAACCTAGTATATGCAGTACCTGCCTCATTAGCACCAAACAGGCATGGAGTTCATTATTGTGTAATTACATTAATTCTGCAAATAATTCCTTAACAAATATTACCGTCCTGTACGTAACTGAAATGACAGTCACTGCATGTCTGTACGTTACAGGTCATTAAGTAATAAGCTCACTGCAATCCTGCTTCCACTGTTCTGAAACATGCTGACTATTAGTTACTTGACTATACATAACAATGAGAATAAATTCTCAAAACATGTTTTGCTCAGCATTTTGATTCACAAATATGCGACATGAACTGAGGGCATCACAAAACAATGACTAAGGAAACGACACAAAGTGTTATTACACAGGCAGCAAGATGAATGTTCACAAAAAAACAAAAAAAAAAAAAAAAAAAAAAAAAAAAAAAATTGCATATAAAATGCCATCCAGAAAATGTTTGGCGACTGAGTGATGGATGGATTTTCAGGACTAGAGCTGAATTATCCTACTATGTTCGCTAGATATTTACATGTAACCTTGATGAAATGTTCAGAACAATCTGTGCATAGCAAGTGACAGTGAGTTGGAAAATTGCCTTCTTTTACTGCATGAAGGTTATTTTATAGTAAATAATAAAGTCTCTAGTCATTTACAATAGGACACATGCTTTTTCCTTCCTTTGACTCTACTACAGCAATGAGAGGATGTTCACATTCTTGATGCCTCACTAGCTGTGACTAGTTTAAGTTTAAACATTTTTTTGAGTCCATGTTTTCTGTCATTGCTTGTGATTTCCAGCACAGTAGCCTTTCTGGATTGGAACTTTGTGATTTGTTCATGTTTTGCCATCAATGCTGTGTTGTCATCTCTTCGATTCTCTCTTTTGGCGAGAGTTCCAGTGATAGCAATCTCAAGAAAAATGTTTTCTGAGTCTATAATTATAAAAACAACGAGTTGCCCACTCATAACATGGACCCTATACACACTAGAGATGTTTCAGAAATGTGAAACACGTCTGCTAATCAGCTTTTTATTTTTCAATTCTTTACATGTTATTTAGTTTCCAGTTGATGCATCTAAGTATTATTATTAACTGCACTCTAGTCTCTATACATAGTTACAGAAACGTAAAGTATTCTAAACTTCGGCAGCCGTGTCGTCGAAACAGAATCTGTTGTCACTTCGCAGCCAACTCAAGGGACTCACTGTCTGGTATTCTTCCTGTGACTAGTATAACTGAACCCTGGCAACAATTCTGGATATACAGTGGAACCCCATTTTTAAACTTTTCAAGGGACTTCAAAATAATGGTGTAAAATGTGGGAAAATATAAAATGTGGGAAGTAACGTTTTAAGCTGTAACTGTTAGGTATAGGATGCCCCCTTGCACTTTATGTATGATATATGTACATAACAGGCATCAAAAGACTTGTCAGGGACTTTATCATCTAATAAATGTTTATTATCTAATAAAAACCACTGATGTAGCTGGAACTGATAACTGTCTGGGAAGTAGAAACATTTGGCTTAATTTCAAATGTCATATCTATGTTTTTGGAAATCCTGCAGCTGTCATTCATTATTTAAATAATGAAATACTGCACTAGATATGTATTTTTTCCGCTTAATGACGTATTTTGAGAATTTTTACTTTCAAACTTCATAATTGATACTTTTGGAAAGTCTGCAGCTGTCATTCATTATTTAAGTAATGAAATACTGCGCTAGTTACATATTTTTTCATGCTTAGCACGATGCATTTTGAGAATTTTTTCTCGTTGTCCAGTGCAAATATGTAAATAAGTTATTTTGTATGGTGTTTGAATATGTGTTATTCTGCATCTCTTGCACTGTACTCGTCTTTTTGAGGTTATCAAGTACTGTGCCTCATCAGTTATGCAGGAAACCACACACACACACACATTGTTTGTCTGTGTAACATTACAAAAAATTCATACGTAAATACCGCACTTGACAATGAGAATAAATTCTCAAAACATGTTTTGCTCAGCATGTATACAATTCGTAACCGGCACTGTGTTTACACTAAAAACATTTGAGCAACGCAAAGTGTATGACGGTATCAACTAGTGCCAAAACACGCTAAATATGGTTCGACAAAGGTGTCACGATGATCACAACAATCACGAAACTGCATTTGTGCAGTAGAGACAGTTTGGAAATGGTTGTGATTGGCCATTATATCTTCATTCGAACGAACCTTGTTACTCCCATCAGCCACCATGCCAAGTAGAGCTCGGCAGCAGTGGGAGATACGGCACGAATCGTTACAACTGTTACTCGTTTACCCGTTCAAATCCGCTGAATAGAGTGCCCTGGTGTCAAGAAACTTAACCACTTAATATTTGTAAACACTAGTGGACAGCCAACATTATGCCAGCATCATATTTTCTCCACAAAATATTTTTTAGTAATGCGTAAATTGTGGGAAAATTATAAATATGTAGATGCAAAATCAGGTGCAAATTAACATTGTGGGCATAGGAAATTTGACGGGACCAATAAAAAATGTCTTAACGGCGGGAAAACGTTAATTCCAGGAATGCAAAAGTGGGGTTATATTGTATTTGACAACTCTGAACAATAATTACTTCCTGGATGACACAGAATTATCCACTAATTTTACTTTATCTATTCCTATCACTTTCACTGAATAACATGAGAGATTTGCACCTAAGGTTATCAATTTATAGTTTTGAGTACAGGAAAGCTGTTCCACACGGAAAATGCAACTAATCTTACCTATTACATTGGGATTTACCTTTCACAGCCACAACTGAGGCAGTAAGATTGTGACTAATACTGTTGCTCTTCACCATCTCTGACGTAACATTGTTGCCTGTGAAGTGAAGACTACTATGGCTCCCGTTTTCAGTCTCACTGAAGGATGTATTTTTACCTGTTTTGTTACAGAGCTAATGGCAGTCAGATCTAAAATCATCAAGGAAATCTTATTCAATTTGTTTATGAACTGCCACATTTCTACACTATTTGAGTGAGACAAGACAATAGATAGACCCATTTCATTTGTGTTAGTACAATGCATAATGTAATAACCTTCACAGTAAATGATAACAGCCAAACAGTTGCAGGATAAAGATTTACTGAAATCCTTGACCACAGTTTTGATATGTCTAAATATACCTTCATCAGAAGCAAAAATACACTAAAATCACATCCTGCAGTGGAGATACATAAAACTATCACACCAAACGTGTCGTCAGTAGTACTGATAATATTCCGTGTTCTCATCGACTTTCTCTTCATAATTATGCTGTACAGATGGAGGCGATATTTAAACTACTGAAGATGCCTTTGGCACAGTTGTTTTATGTATCTCCACTGCAGGATGTGGTTTTAGTGTATTTTTGCTTCTGATGAAGGTATATTTAGATATACCAAAACTGTGATCAAGGAGTTCAATGAATCTTTAGCCTGCAACTGTTTGGCTGTTATCATTTACTGTGAATATTTTCAACAGCTGCTGCTTCAGCCATGTTTAAAATTTTGTAATGTAATAACATTTTCCATTATTTTACATCAGAGAGAAATTAATCATCAACAGACTATTCTCTGTTGATATACTTTCCGGGAAGTTTTTGGATACCGAAGTTTTATCTACAAAAGGAGCAGAAAAGTTCTTGGACCACGACCTCACATCCCGGAAAGTATATCAACAGCCATGTCACCCGGTCGTGAAAGCCTTCATTCTACAGACTAATCTCTCACATTATCTAAAACAGTCTGATACTGCTCAGGTAGTTTACTGTGAATGCCTGTAGAATTCTACAGGATCTGAGTTACAGATGTTGTCAAACCAGGTTTCAAGTGCATTTTCATACAGAAAGGTACTTTCTTAACGGTTTTTCGATAATGAGCAAGACTGGTAAATATTTGATGGAATAAGGTCAGAATAATAAGTGTGCAAGAGATGACTTCAAAAAGTTTTGGATAATTCTGTTTGTGAAATCAGCAAGGGCATGATCTTATAGTAGAACACATAATGCAGTTCTGTAAGTTGGTTTTGTTACACTGTGACCAGAGATGTGTTAGTTGTTAGCAACAAATACCAGCTGCGATAGGCACGCCCTGGGTAAGGGGTTTCATAGTGCACAACACTCTTTTTGAGCCACTGTATGCAAAATACTATGTTCAAAACGTCTTTTGCTTCACTATATGTTTTTTGTTAGGGCTGAGCCATTAATTTCTTCGCAAGAGGTTATCATAAAGGTATCATAGGACATCATTAGTAAAATACTGCATCATAAACTTTCAATGAGCGAACTGGTGACGTTCAAACAGAAATACAGCAATAGTCATCCCTTTGACTTTTGTTGCTCTGAGGTAAAGCATCCAGTATACTTACTCTGGACTTGTGAACATTGATTATTGAATGCAAATGTCACATGACATTCAAATGGTCACAGTGTAGCACGTCTGTTATAGAGACTTCCTGAAAGTGGAAAATTACTGAAGCAGAACAATCTTTCATGAAACAAGAAAACCCTTTTCCAAAAAAACACTCATTTTACACACAATATAAAGGTTCTGCACTGCCTCTGTTGCCTTCAGCCCTCCATTAAACCCATCCCATGGTGAATAATTTGTCTCACATTGTTAGACCTTTTTCCACTTGCGTCTATTTTACGACTCTTGAACAATGTTTTAAGCATGCAAAATACAACTTGTAACAGAAGATAAATACTAGAATTGCAAATAAGAAAATGACAGTTGATAATATACTGACAGTGCCGTGTTGCATTTGCCTGTTCAGACAGCTCGTTGCGTTACACAGTGGGTGTCGTATGGATGGTGGCTGCTGTAGGGTGAAGAAACTCTCGAGTGTGGACTGTTCTGATCTTGAAGTAGGTCCGAGCTGTTTAGTGGAATTGTTTTCTGAAGTTGCTGCTATTACTAGTGTGTTAGACAGTGAAGCTAATTATCTTTGAGGCTCCACCAGACAGAACTTTAGTGGACATTCAAAATACGATTTAAGAAAATAAGGCATAGAGCGGCCACAAACTCGCAACTTAATACCTAAATTGCACAACGTTTACAACCAGACCACAAGCAGATGGAGCTCTTTAACTGCTCATGATGAATGACAGTACTTCCTCCATACACCTCAGCATCCTGTGGTATTTTTTTTTTTTTTTTTTAGGGTGCAAAACTGCTAAGGTCATTAGCGCCCGGTCTATGACTTAGGAAACAGTAAAAAAACCAAAACGGAAACTAGCAGCAATGGGAACGAAAGTCATAACATTGGAGAAACTAAAAGCAGAAGGAAGGCTTAAAAATTCACTACAGAAGGGGGTTGGTTGTCCCAAAAAAAAACTTCAAATGACTGACGACATTTCACTGGCACAAATGAACTCTAGAACGCGATCGGCCGATCGCGTGTCATCTGCTAAAATTGACGATATATCAGGCGACAGCTGTAGACGGGCGCGTAATGGAGTAAAATAGGGGCACTCAATTAAAAGGTGTCTTACCGTCCACAACTGAGAGCAGTGGGGACAGAGTGGGGGAGGATCGCCGCTTAAAAGATGTCTATGGCTAAAGAGACAGTGCCCTATCCGGAGTCTAGTTAAAATTACCTCCTCCCGACGACGCGTTCGGGAGGAAGAGGTCCAAGTACAAGGAAGAGTTTTCACGTCCCGCAATTTATTTTGGGGAAGTGTCGACCAGTGCGCGTGCCATAAATGATCAACACGACGACATAAAACGCGCCGTAGATCGGCGACGGGAATCGATGGAATAGCTGGCCGAAGAAGAGAGACTGCAGCCTTGGCTGCAATATCGGCCGCCTCATTTCCGCAGATACCAACGTGTCCCGGGAGCCAGAGGAACACCACCGAGACGCCCCCCAGGTGGAGCAAGCACAGACAGTCCTGAATCTGGTGGACCAGAGGGTGCACAGGGTAAAGAGCTTGGAGACTGAGGAGAGAGCTGAGAGAATCGGAGCAGATAACGTACTGTATCCGCTGATGGCGGCGGATGTAGTGGACAGCCCGGAGAACAGCGTAAAGCTCCGCAGTATAGACCGAACACTGGTCGGGAAGCCGAAAGTGATTTGGGGTGTCGCCAACAACATAGGCACTCCCTACACCTAACGATGTTTTCGAGCCATCAGTGTAATTAAATGTGGCTTCCGTCATTTGTGCACATAGAGCAGCAAATGCCCGACGATAAACAAGTGAAGGGGTACCATCCTTGGGAAATCGACAAAGGTCTCGGAGCAGGCAGATCTGGGGGACGGAGCCAAGGCGGTGCTGTACCCCAAGTTGTCACGAAGGTTGTAGGAAAGCGGAAGGAAAAAGAATGGAGCAGTCGACGGAAGCGGACTCCCGGTGGTAGTAGGGAGGAGGGGCGGCCTGCATACCCTACATCAAAGGAGGCGTCGAAAAATATGTCATGGGCTGGATTAGCAGGCATGGAAGACAGATGGCTGGCATAACAGCTCAGAAGGACTGCTCGCCGATTGGACAGCGGAGGTTCAGCAGTCTCAGCATAAAGGCTTTCCACAGGGCTGGTGTAAAAAGCTCCAGACACTAAACGTAATCCACGGTGGTGGATAGAGTCGAGACGCCGAAGAATAGACGGCCGAGCAGAGGAGTAGACTATGCTTCCATAGTCTAATTTCGAGCGCACTAAGGCGCGATATAGGCGGAGAAGGACCACTCGGTCCGCTCCCCAGGAGGTACCATTCAGGACACGGAGGGTGTTGAGGGATCGCAGACAGCGAGCCGAAAGATACGAAATGTGGGAGGACCAGCATAATTTTCTGTCAAACATAAGACCCAAGAATTTAGCGACGTCCGAAAACGGAAGGTTGACAGGTCCTAGATGTAAGGAGGGTGGAAGAAACTCCTTACGTCGCCAAAAATTAACACAAACGGTCTTACTGGGAGAAAAACGGAAGCCGGTTTCGATGCTCCAAGAGTGGAGGCGATCGAGACATCCTTGAAGACGTCGTTCAAGAAGGCTGGTCCGTTGAGAGCTGTAGTAGATCGCAAAATCGTCCACGAAGAGGGAGCCCGAGACATCAGGAAGGAGACAATCCATAATTGGATTGATGGCAATGCAAACAGTACAACACTCAGCACGGAGCCCTGGGGTACCCCGTTTTCTTGGGAGAAAGTACGGGAGAGAGTAGTGTTCACCCGCACCCTAAATGTGCGCTCTGCCATAAATTTGCGAAGAAAAAGGGGCAGCCGACCTCGAAAGCCCCAAGAGAACAGTGTGCGGAGGATACCTGTCCTCCAACAGGTATCGTATGCTCTCTCCAGATCAAAAAATATTGCAACTGTTTGGCGTTTCCGGAGAAAATTATTCATGATATAAGTGGAGAGAGCAACAAGATGGTCAACGGCAGAACGATGCTTTCGGAATCCGCATTGGGCAGGTGTTAAAAAGACTGCGGGACTCCAGCCACCACGCTAGACGGTAATTCACCATACGCTCCAAAACCTTACAAACACTACTCATGAGAGAAATGGGGCGATAGCTAGAGGGGAGATGTTTGTCCTTTCCAGGTTTCGGAACGGGAACGACGATAGCTTCCCGCCATCGTCTGGGAAAAGTACTGTCGGTCCAAATTCGATTATAAAGGCGAAGGAGGTAATGCAGACTATGGGTTGATAAATGCAGCAACATTTGGACGTGGATACCATCCGGTCCTGGGGCGGAGGAGCGAGAAGAAGAGAGTGCATGTTGGAGTTCCCGCATGGAGAAAACAGTATTATAGCTTTCGCGATTTTGAGAGGAGAAAGCTAGAGGTCGCACTTCCGCTGCACGTTTCTTCGAGAGAAACGCTGGCGGGTAATTGGAAGAGCTCGAAATCTCAGCAAAGTGCTGACCCAACGAGTTAGAAATTGCGACGGGGTCCACGAATGTATCATGCGCGACAGTGAGCCTGGAGACCGGGGAGAAACTAGGCGCGCCTGAGAACCGTCGAAGCCGACTCCAAACTTCCGAGGAGGGAGTGAAGGTGTTAAATGAGCTAATAAAGAATTTCCAGCCTGCCTTCTTGCTATCGCGGATGACGCGACGGCATCGCGCACGGAACTGCTTATAGCGGATACAGTTGGTCAAAGTAGGATGGTGACGGAAAATGCGAAGAGCACGTCGCCGCTCATGTATTGCGTCAAGGCATGCCTCGTTCCACCAAGGAACTGTGGGGCGCCGGGGCAATTCGGAGGTGCGTGGTATTGAACGTTCCGCAGCTGTAAGAATAACGTCGGTAACGTGTGTGACCTCATCGTCAACGCTGGGAAAGTGACGGTCAGCGAATGTCGCTAGAGACGAAAAAAGTGTCCAGTCGGCCTGGGCAAACTTCCAGCGTCTCAGACGCATATATGGCAGTTGAGGCTGCAGTCTAAGGACACATGGAAAGTGGTCACTCGAGTGTGTATCATCAAGGGCGAACCATTCGAAGCGCCGAGCCAGCGGAACAGTACCGACCGCAAGGTCCAAATGAGATAAATGTCTCGTGGAGGCAGACAAAAATGTAGGGACCCCAGTGTTGAGGCAAACTAGATCCGCTTGGTGGAAGACGTCTAGCAATAGTGAGCCACGTGGACAAGGATGTGGAGATCCCCAAAGCGGGTGGTGGGCATTGAAGTCCCCAACCAGCAAATATGGGGGTGGAAGCTGACCAAGAAGATGAAGGAGATCAGCTCGTGCCATTGGTGTGGACGATGGAATGTATACAGTACAAAGAGAGAATGTGTATCCGGAAAGGGAAAGACGGACGGCGACAGCTTGGAAGGAAGTGTTTAAGGGGATTTGGTGATAATGGAGAGTATCATGGAGAAGAATCATGAGTCCTCCATGGGCTGGAGAGCCTTCAACAGAGGGGAGATCATATCGGACGGACTGAAAATGAGGGAGAACAAAGCGGTCATGGGGACGCAGCTTTGTTTCCTGAAGACAGAAGATGACCGGCGAGTAGGATCGTAAGAGGATCGACAATTCATCCCTATTGGCTCGAATGCCGCGGATATTCCAGTGGATAATGGACATGGGGTGAACAGAAAATGGAGGAATGTGACCAAAGTTGCTGTCAACTCAAAGACTGCTCGGAGCTAGCGACCGACAGCATGGAATGGCATTCAGCCGAAGGCAGAAGATCCTGATCCATAGGTTGGTCAGGAGCAGCTCCTGCCACCAGCGATCGGCCGGTTGACCGGCCACCAGCAGTGCGCCTCGGTGACACAGAAGACGGCCGAGGGCGATTTCCGCCAGGTGGTGCTGTAGATGGGACACGTCTTGGCGGAGAAGGAGAGGAACTGGGTTTCTTTTGAGCCTTCTTAGAAGTATGATGTTTAGATGAAGGAGGAACCGATGGTTGGGAAGTAGCGGTACGTAAAAACTCTTCACGAGTATGCTCTTTTTTGGAAGGCTTGGTGTCTGACTTTTGGGCTCGAGATTTAGCAGAACCCGATGAAGGGTGAGCCATAGAGTGGGCAGGCGAAAGTGGTGAGGTTGAACGGGCGACCTTTGCGCTGGCCGATCTGACGACCGTGGCACTAAAGGTGAGGTTGCAAGTCTGCGTGGCCGCCTCCTTTGTTGGCCGAGGAGAAGCAAGGACAGTGCTGTATTTTCCTGTCGGAGGCACGGTGGGCTGGCGACTGGCAAATAATTTTCGAGCAGCAAAGGTCGACACCTTTTCCTTCACTCTGATTTCCTGGATGAGCTTTTCATCCTTAAAAACGGGGCAATCTCGAGAGGAAGCAGCGTGGTCACCCATACAGTTGATGCAGCGAGGGGATGGAGGTGGACAAGCACCCTCATGGGCATCCTTGCCACACGTAACACATTTGGTCGGATTGGAACAGGACTGGCTGGTGTGATTGAACCGCTGACAACGATAGCAACGCGTAGGGTTTGGGACGTAAGGGCGAACGGAAATTATCTCATAACCTGCTTTGATTTTCGACGGGAGTTGAACTTTGTCAAATGTCAAGAAGACAGTGTAGGTTGGAATGATGTTCGTGTCAACCCTTTTCATAACTCTATGAACAGCCGTTACGCCCTGGTCAGACAGGTAGTGCTGAATTTCTTCGTCAGACAATCCATCGAGGGAGCGTGTATAAACGACTCCACGCGAGGAATTTAAGGTACGGTGTGGTTCCACCCGGACAGGGAAGGTGTGGAGCAGAGAAGTACGCAGCAATTTTTGTGCCTGGAGGGCACTGACTGTTTCTAACAACAGGGTGCCATTCCGTAATCTGGAACAAGACTTTACAGGACCTGCAATTGCGTCGACACCTTTCTGAATAATGAAAGGGTTGACCGTGGAGAAGTCGTGACCTTCGTCAGACCGAGAAACAACAAGGAACTGTGGCAATGATGGAAGAACTGTCTGTGGCTGGGACTCAGAGAACTTACATTTGTGAGCAGACATAGTGGAAGGTGAGGAAACCATTGCGGAAGAATCCCCCATGATTACCAGCGTCTCCGATGGCGCGCTCCTCCCTTGTGGGGGCCCTCACTGAGGGCACTCCCGCCTTAGGTGATTGTTCACACCTCAGGTCACACCTCCCGACAAACGGACGGAGGGACCAATCGGCACTTTCGGAAGGTATCAGCTCAGGCAAACATCCCTCCCTGGGCCTGGCCGTTACCAGGGGGTACGTATGTGTCCTACCTGTCTACCCGGGGCGGGGAATTACGCGTTACCCCGTCACCGGCTACGCATGGAAGTGCGTGGGTCAGCCTTCAGACACGCACAGGGAGGAAAAAAGAGAAAGGGAAAGGAAAGAAGAGGGGTCTCAAACGCCGCAGCGGAGAAAAGGGCAAAGAGAAGAGGAAAGGAAAAGAAAAGGACAGAGGAAGGACGAAGACTTGCAAGTGTAGAAGGCAAGGAAGTTGGAACAGTTTCGAGCGTCCGTCTCCGGACGTAGGCACAAACCATACTCCCAGATGGGGAGAAAGGGAAGCAAAGAGCCAGAGGTGAGGGGAGGAGGGGCGAAGATGCGGGATGGGGAAGGATGCGGAAAGGGAAGGTATGCAGCCCGGAAAGGAAGGAAGGCCACATTAGCTCGGGGTCCCGTGCTCGCTACGCACGTATCCACAAAAGAGTTGTGGACCCCCTGGGGGGGCATCCTGTGGTGTTCGCAGATTGTGCATACGGCCAGACTTCAAATTCTGAGGGGTTGCCAGTTATATTGGCCACCTTAAGTGAACAGCTCTGTGGTGGCTGGCCAGGTTTTATGTCTAAGACTTTACATACTGTATAACAAAGGGAACGGGCAACAATATTGCCTCAACAACTTCCCCAATACTGCTTCCCTTTCATGTCCAAAAACTCTTGAACTATAATATGTTTCACATTCTGGAGACATCCCCTAGGCTGTGGCTAAGCCATGTCTCCGCAATATCCTTTCTTTCAGGAGTGCTAGTTCTGCAAGGTTCGCAGGAGAGCTTATGTTAAGTTTGGAAGGTAGGAGATGAGATACTGGCAGAATTAAAGCTGTGAGGACGGTCATGAGTCGTGCTTGGGTAGCTCAGTTGGTAGAGCACTTGCCCGCGAAAGGCAAAGGTCCCGAGTTCGAGTCTCGGTCTGGCGCACAGTTTTAATCTGCCAGGAAGTTTTATAATATGTTTGTTTGTGTGGCCATCTTCTGCAGCAGCTGTTAACAGATCTTGAACTATAATTTGGTTTCTATAAAAGATGTGAATAACTTTTCATTCCCTGTATTTTATCCCTCGATACTGTCTCCTTCGAAATACTCTCCTCCACTACTGATACCTAGCTCCGAATGGGGTATCCACTTCCAGAAGCAGTCTTGGTATGCCTCTTGCTGAATCGTGCAAAGCTCTGTCTGGGAATTTTCTTTTGTCTCATATATCACTGCAAATCTTCATCCTTTCAATGATGTTTTCAACTTTGGAAATAAAACTATGTCTCAAGGGGGTCAGGTCTGGAGAGAACGGAGGATGAGGCAGCATAGTGATTTCATTTTTTGTGCAATAGTCATGCAACAACAGAGAGGAATATGCGGGTGCATTACCGTGATGCAACAGCCATGAATTTTCTTGCCACATTTAAGGCCATTTTCTTCTCACATTTTCTTGCAGGCGTTGCAACACATCTCGATAGTACCATCAATTAACAGTTTGTCTGTGTGGCATAAATTCATGATGAACTAATCCTTCAAATTCAAAGAAAACTATCAGCATGGCTTTGACATTTGACCTGACCTGACGAGCTTTTTTTGGTCTAGGAGAACCCTTCCAAGCCATTGTGAAAATTGAACCTTGGTCTCTGCAGCATAACCACAGACCCATGTCTCATCAGCAGTTATGATTCTCTTAAGGAAGATCTCATTCTCATTCATGCAATCCAAAAGCTCTTCACAGATTGCAAGGTGAAGGTCTTTATGGCCTCGACTCATGAGCCACGGGACGAACTTGGGAGCAACATGATGCATTGCAAGATTATGTGTCAGTATTTCATGAGATCATCCAACTGAAATGTTACATTCTTCTGCAGCCTCTCCGACAATCAGTCTTTGAATGGCACACACAATTTCATTGACATCCCCGGCATGAGCATCATTGGTAGATGTCGTAGGGCTTCCTGAATGAGGGTCATCTTTAATTTCTCTGGGGCCACTTTTAAACCATGTGAACCATTTACAACACCGAGTATGGCTTAAGCACTCATCATTGTAGGCTTCTTGATCCCATTTGGTGTGTCTGTGTACAGGTTGTCTAGAGTTTCATGCAAAATTTAATGCAGACGCATTGCTCCTCTAACTCTGCCATCTCAAAAATCACAAACTGAGAGACTCAATGTTCTACTCAATATAGAACTGAACAATAGCTAACAGACATACAGCAATAAAATTTCTGGCAGTTACACATTAAACTCAGGCATGTGCAGGGATGACAAATGTATTTTGCTCCAGCACACCATTAGCATGAAAATATGAATGTTCCCAAACTTTGTGAACAGACCTCATACACAACTTTATTTCATGATTCTAAAAACCAAGTGACAGGGACTAAAGCAAAAGCAGAGGTTGGAGCAGAAGATGGAGCACAGAGCCCTAATCAGGCCACAGCCAGTGCCAGCCAGCATTGGTCACTGACCTACGTGGTCAGCAGAAGCAACTGCCTGTGTCATCACGCCATTTGTGCTGACACCTGGACCTGTCTCCACGAACTACAACAGCCCAACCTGCTATCCATTATGACAGCAACCCGTTCATTGTCTCTCTCACAGATTGTTCAGCATGACACACACACACACACACACACACACACACACACACACACACACACACACACACACACACACTACAATAAGGTCAGCAGGGGATCAGTAGCATTTAAACACAAACAAACCACCACCACCTTTATAATCATCAAACAAGTGGGACAGTTATGTGATGCCAAGTCTGTGATGGATAGTGCTAAACTGATGATGTAGCTGGACCTGCTGCTGTAGGGCCTCTAATTCCTGCCCATGACAACGTGGCATCCAGGCATTTCAGCACTTTGCCACTGCCTCAGGAGTACAATGTGAGGACCCAGCCAACCCCATTTCCTCTGAGGTGTCAATGTGCTCTGGGTAACGAGTGTGACACAGCTATCCATACTCACAGCTAACTCTGCCGAGCCACCCATACTGTGACTGGAGATTTTGAGCTTCCCACAATGCAGCAATAGAAGGGCGCATGGTAAGCAACCAGAGGCTGTCGTACTTGGGCATGCTGTGACTGAGTATTCACCTTGCTCGTCAATGTCACTTGCAATTTCCAAGTCCCATGATTGTAAGCAAACAGCAATAAAGAAATTATTATAACCTTACTGGGACCATCTCCTGCTTCATCTGCATCCATCTTCGGCAGAGTACCACCGGCCACACCCAGCCATCCTGGCATCTCATTATAAATGGTACCAAAACAACTGCTGAACATAACAGACAACCAAAAGACAGCAGCCAGTTCCATGGTTCTACAGCAGAGATGTCCTTCCTAACGGTATGAATAAGTGCCAATTTTAGAGACTTCTTGGGCCTGTATGGTTGCTTCCCTTGCCTTTCTCCGTCCTTTTCGTTATGTTTTGGATATACTGTATACTTGTGCTGGTATTAAATAGGCAATGTGAAGAACCAAGTTTCATCTCTGGATGCTGTTCAACAGCTGATAAATCAAGTATCTCAGTTACAGACAGAATTGGGGCAACTAAGGGAGGAAAGGAGGGAACAGTCACATCCTAGTGCACCTATCCTTGATTGTAACACAAGCTGCATTGGTCACTCAATTTTCTGGAAAATCAGGAGAAATAGTCAGTGTTTTTTGATAATCTGGATACCATTGCTAGGTTGTGTTGTGAAAGAAGGATTTTTATCTGAGCCTACATAGTTTAAGTGAAGGGACAGTGATGTTTTATAGAACAAAAAACAACACAATTATGATGAGGCAGGAACTTGTATAGTGTGTAGTTGGTTGATTGGATGATTAAAGGGACCAAACTATTAGGTCATCTGTCTTTTTTCCTCAAGTATACAGTCCTACATGACTGTACTGTGCGAAAACCAGGAGAAGAAAACCCCAAGGTCTACCCAAGGTCAAAGAAGGCTCAATAAGGGGCAAAAAAAAAGAAAGGTGGGATACAGGAACAAAAGCAGGCAAGAGGCCCTGTCTAGGGAGCAGCCGAAAGCCCCCGAAAGCAGAATGCAATGAGGGGACATACATTCTCCACCCCCACCACCACTTACCAGCGGTACCCCCATCAGAAATTGCCTAGGAAAGACTATCAATATGGACAGGGCAAGAAAAGCACAGACAGACATAAGATGAATAAGCTGAACAGACCTTGCGAGAGTGTAGGAGGAAGAGTAAAAGAACAAGTAGGGTGAGGGTGGGGTTGGTTCACCAAGCCCAGACAGTAGCAGCCCAGTGTGGGTAGAGGAGGCAACACAAGTGTTTTGGTAATCCCTCAATGGGACAATAATGTTAAGTGGCTCTCCCTTAAACTGACTGATTGAGTAACTGAGAGGGGTTATGGGACCAAAAGGCAAGGTCATCAGTCCTGCAATTACGAAGTGAGTCATACAAGAAAGAGGGTCTGCTAAAAGTGGATGGATCTAGGCAGGAGAGTCAAATTATAAAATAATGATCATTAAACACACACAGTAAATGCATAAAAGTCGAGACCAAATCTAAAAACTGGAAAAAAAGGGCGGCAGTCATGGGGTAACAGACCAAGAAGACTGTAAAAGAAGTCCCAACCACAACAAACCTGTCCCTGCTCCAAAACTAAAATAGAACCTTATATTATCTGGAAATAAAAACCACTTTCACTTTTACTCTGCAAAAAGGTGATGAGCCTTAGCATGGAGACGCTTAAAAGTGAGGAGGTTAGTCTGTGAAGGGTGTCGCTTAAATCCCTGCAGCACCCATCGGCTATCCTAGACAGTGACTGCGACATCCTTGGTCCACCACAGTACCGGTCGATGACAAGGGGGATGTGTGGATAGGGGGACAGCAGTGCCAGCAGTATGAAGAATAGTGGCAGAGATGCTTTGCACCACCGCATCAATGCAATTTGAGAGGGAGGTGTCAAAGTTCTGAGCAGATGTATATAAAGGCCTGTGTTTAATGTGTAACTGACAGAAATTTTATTTTTGTATGTCTGTTAGTTATTGTTCAGTTCTATATTGAGTATAACAATATGTCTCTGACATATTGCAAATCAGGTGCCAACAATAGCTTCTCAATTAGGCTACATATGTTCACAGCTTCCCGAAGCATCCAAACTACCATCTCCTCTTCCCACAAACGGAAAACCATCTCCTACAATGTCGGCCCAGATCAGGGATTACGTCGCCACGGGACAAACTTGGCAGCAACATGATGCACCTGCAATAGAGTGACCCCGGCCTCCACGAGTAAACTGTTCAAAGGGCTAGTTCGAAAGGCTCCTGTCACAAACCAAACTTGGCAAGATGCTGTGTCAGTATTTCATGAGAGCATCCAACTGAAATGTTACATTCTTCTGCAACCTCTACGACAATCAGTCTTCGAATGGCACACACAATTTAATTGACATCCCAGGCATGAGCATCATCGGTAGATGTCGTATGGCATCCTGGATGAGGGTCATCTTTAATTTCTGTGAGGCCACTTTTAAACCATGTGAACCATTCGCAACACCGAGTACGGCCCTGCGGAATGTCCATGCGGGGGCCTGTCTGGTTGGCGGCAGCAGGGGAATGACAGAATCATCGAAAAGTGGTCACTATCACAAAGGTCATTATGGGATGACCAATGTAGGGAAGCCACGAGGGCAGGGGAGGAGATTGTGAGATTGATAGCAGAGAAGGTGCCATGAGCGGCACTGAAGTGGGTGGGGGAACCATCATTGAGGAGACACAAATCGAGGTCCGTGATAAGTTGGTAAATTAGGATACCCCTACCTGTTGAACTGACACTCCCCCACAGTGTACAGTGGGCACTGAAGTCCCCAAGGATGAGAAATGGGGGCAGGAGTTGCTGGATTAAGGTACACAGTGCAACGTAAGGAAGTGACCTAATTGGAGGGAGGTAGACATTGCAAATGGTGATTGCCAGAGTCGTTTGCACACAAACCACTATTGCTTCCAAGTTGGTATGTAGGAGGATCCATTCACCAATGAAATCAGAGCAAACCAAAGTGCAGACACCACCACATGCTGCCCCGGAGCTGGTACCCCTCAGACAGAATGCCCAGTAACAGGAAAATGTTGGAAGAGTGGTCATCATGAAAATGTATTTCATGAGGAATAAGACAGTCGCAGAGTAGGGGGAGACAAGATATTGCATTTCTGGTACGTAAAGATAGTATCCGTTGCAGCTACGCTGGCTGATCATGTGGCGAGAGTCCACGTTAGACATAAAGAAGCCGAGAGGAGGTCAGATCACTCGGTCAGTAGTCAAACTCCACAGTGGTGTACTGGATCCAGTACCCGCAATTCTGACGGCAATGCCGAACCATATGCCAGACTCCCATAGTATGTGGACATGATTATTTAGTATCACTGATTAATAACTTTTGTTAGTATCAATAAATAAATTTCTCTGTCAATTTTTCTTGTTTTGTTTTACTTTTCTTTTGTTATCTGTTCTCGATGTCTATATGGGCATATGTAGTCCATTTAAGTCAATTAGTTCAATAGTAACACAAAGGAAACCTAAGTAACTCAAAGGAAACCTACTGTATTCTGGTTTTATTCATTTTAATCACAATAACACATTTTAATAGCTCATCTCTTGGAAGAAGCGGCCTGTAAGCAGAATTAGCTGACTTGGTCGCAATCTGTTCAGCTGCCTCTATGGTCATCTCATGTGTGTAACAAATTGTGCCTGCCAGTACTGATAGCCCTGAAGAAGTACAGCTATCACGTGGTACTTTGATAGCTGATTTAGAACTACTAGATGAGAACAAATTGAACAGGGAATCCTTGTCAGATTGTGCAACACCCTGACAGTCTGTCAGTTTCACCACAATGAGGGAGAGGTAGCACATCCAGAGAGAGATGAACAAAGGAGGACGTGGAAAGATTGTTAGAGAAGTACATATGGTTGTTTGATCCTCCTGGACCATTTGCTGTTGTGTCACTAACTCAACACTATATTCCCACAGGCAACAAACTGACTGTATACAAGGAACTGTATAGAGGCCCACAGAAAATACAGCCTGTCATGGAGGAATTTATAAAACAGCAAGTTCAAGAGGGAATTTCTAGTAACAGCACCTGGTCTGCACCCATTGTCATTGTCCAAAAGAAATTACCATATGGCAGTACAGCATAAAGGTTTTGTTGCAACAACTATTATTTAAACCAGAAGACAATTTCAAATCCCTACCCCACGCAAAGTATTTCAGAAGCCCTACACAGTCTGGGCTAATGTCACAATTTCACAACTATGGGCCTTAGAAGTGGGTATTATCAGTTATAGGTGACACCCGAAGATTTAAAAAAAAAAAAAAACAGCAATCTCAACCTCCTTTGTTCATTGCCAATGTGTCACAAGCCTTTTGGCATTACACTCATATTTAGGCTTTTCCAATTTTTTTCGAAAATTTGCTACAACTGCACAACCCCTCAACGTAATTATTGGGAAAAAAAGAAAGAAGGAGCAAAATTTCAATGGTCTCCTGACTGTGAATTGCCATTTGTAAAACTAAAACATTTGCTGATCTCTAGTCCGCTACTCACTTTTCCAGATTCTCAGTAACAATTCATATTTTTGTGTGATGTTAGCAATTTTGCGTTACGTTATATTTGAAGGCAAGAGAGAGACAGACAATAGCATACCATAGTGTATGCACCAAGGCAGCTTAGTAAAGCAGGAAAGAATTATTCTACCGTGGAGAAATAAATGAGAGTACTAATTTCTAGAATAACTTATTTCCCTTGTTATCTGTATGGATGGTGCTTCAAGTCACTTTTTATGTTGTAGGAACATACAACTCTAAAGTCTACAAGAGTACAGTATTCTCCCTGTATCAGATTGTTTTTCACCAGAAGATACCATCTCCTTTCGAGTGTTGAAGGTGCCCCCCCTCGCCCATGCTTGAAAAACAGCAGTGTGGAATGGCATGAAATTACGAATCTGCACCAGTCATTGCCAAAAACCACCTCTCTGCAGGGAAGGTTCTTGCAACAGTCTTTTTACTTTACAGAGTTCTTCTCATTGATTTTCTCCACAAACATTGTACTGTGAGCAATGCATACAACTGCCAACTTCTGGACCAAGCAAAACATGCCTATCATCACAATAGGCATGCCTTTCCAATTCAGGATGTGATCATACTTTATGACAATGCTGAACTGAACACAGCTGCCCAAACTCAACAAAAAAATCAGGAATTGTTCTGGACCACACTAGAACATCCTCCATGCAGTTCAGACTTACCACCCTACAATTTTTATTTATTTGAATCACTAAAGGAAGCTATAGGACACAGATCTGAGACAATCACCCTACAATTTTCATTTGTTTGAATCGCTAAAGGAAGCTATAGGACACAGATTTGAGACAATGATGGCACTAAAAAAGCATTTGTGTGCAACTAGCTGCTGTCACAGCCATGTTTATTTTATGAAAATGAGACAATCACCCTACAATTTTCATTTGTTTGAATCGCTAAAGGAAGCTATAGGACACAGATTTGAGACAATGATGGCACTAAAAAAGCATTTGTGTGCAACTAGCTGCTGTCACAGCCATGTTTATTTTATGAAAACAGAATCAAGTAACTGCTGATCCGCCGGCAAAATGTGTTTTCCCTTCAAGAGACTACGTAGAGGAATAAGTTCACGTGTATGAATTTTTCTGAAGCTTGAATAAACTTATAGCTTTAAGGGTTAGGGGAACACACTTTTTGCTAAGTCAGTAAGATGAAGGGTAAAATTACCAAGAAAATCCCACACAGGAATTACAGTGCAGTTGAACCAGATCCGTCACTACCTGTCCTACACAAAAGGTACACACTGCCTCAGGTCGTGCGAGTTTCACCTCGTTCTGGTTCCAGAAATTGGCGATAATGTCCTGAAGAGATAACATGGACAAAACAGAGTTCATCCATAGTTCTTCACTGGTTATACTCCGTGGCAAACCAGATGGTTATTATTTTTACTTGTTATGAGCAAGGACGTTAAGTTGCACACAGCACACTGGATACAGTGTCACGGGTTACTGGTTGACGACTCCTGATGGGATATTTCCGGACCAACTTTTTGATTACCTGCCATCACCACAAGGACCACCAACCTACCGTAAATATCATGGGCACATTAATTTATCTAGTTTTAGAAGACCTGACTTACCACTTTAAACCTGACCATGATCACCTCCCTAGATCAGAAGTTAGCCATGCAAAATGGCCACATATCCATGTACCATGTTTTAGGCCCCATAAAAAGTTATCATACGGAATATAAACGCCATCTTTTAACTCCTGAGAAGAGGATCCGCAAGCTTAGCTGCCTGGATGATTTTGCTTACTATTACTTCAAGCAGGGAGTTCCCAAATTCCATTCCTGCCATCCTTCAAATCTATTGGTTCAAACTAGAGGTAGTGACACCAACAAGAAAGTCGGGACAAGAGCAGAATTAATTGTGAATGAGCTCTCTGTCTGTGAGCCAAGAGCTGCATGGTTGAAAGAAGTGTAAATTGTGATTGACTGACTGATTTGGAGGAGGGGACCACACAGCGAGATCATCAGTTCCATCTGATTATGGAAGCACGGGGAAGGAAGTCGGCCATGCCCTTTCAAAGGAACCATCCTGGCATTTGCCTGAAGCGATTTAGGGAAAGTACGAAAAAACTAAATCAGGATGGCCAAATGTGGGTTTGAACCGTCATCCTCCCAAATTTGAGTCCAATGTGCTAACCACTGTGCCACCTATCTCAGTTTTAAATTGTGAAAAAAGACTTGGAGACACAGTGAATGGAGTTAAAAATGTAAAGAGTGAATACTTGCTAATAAATTAGTGCCTATGTTAAGGCAAAGTTTTCAAAGGAAATCTGAGAATGGATTTTTTCTTAGGAGGGAGGAATTATAGGAACTAAAACTAAACCAGGACTTCGAGCAGAAGATGGAGCTCACAGCACTAACCAGGCCACAGCCACCGTCAGCCAGCTGTGGTCACTGATAGCTGTGGTCACTGAACTGTGTTGTTAGTGGAAACAATAGCCCATGCTGTCAGAACATGTGTGTCAATGCCAGTCCATCTTCAGGAAGAAATTCAGCTGAATCTGCTGCCAGTTACGACAGCTGTCCAGTCATTGCCTCTGTTACAGGTTGTTCAGAATGGCATACATACTCAGCCTGCAAAGTCAGCAGGGAGCAGCAGCATTTAAACTTAACTGAACTAACTAATCTTCGAACATCTGGGCCATTATGTGATGCCTAGTCTGTGACAGACAGCACCATGCCAATGAAATAACTTTACACCATCGTCTGTGCCTCAAATCTCTGCCTGTTACCTGAGCACCTTGACACCCGGGCAACTCCGCACTTTGCTGCCATCCCAGGAGAACAATGAGAGAACTCAACCATCCCTGCCTTCGCCAAGGTGTCAAAGAGGACTTCTGTGCACTGCAGCATGAGCCAGCTATATGAACATGTAACAACCACTGCCAGGCTGCCTATGATGTGATCGGGGAATATTAGCTTCTCGTATCACAACAGCAGTGCAGAGATGGAGGAGGTGGAGGGGGGGGGGGGGGGGGGGACAAGGCACACTGTGAGGGAGTATTCACCTCACTTGCCATTGCCACTTGCAGTTTCCATGTCCCATGACTGTAAAACCACATGAATAGGGAAGTTACTGTACCTTACAAGGACATTCTTCTGCTGCACCACCCACACCCAGCCATCCTGTTAAAAATGTGTCAGCAATGATTAAACTATGTGCAGAATTCTACCATCCAGTTCCCTCTTTCAATTCTTTCCCCTGTTCATGTCTTACTACTACTTTTCTTGCAATCCAATTCCAGCCCCCCCTCCCCTCCCCATGCACACACAAATGTTCATCTCCCTTAACTATGTGACTTATTTCCTTTAGCTCATCGTA
Organism: Schistocerca cancellata; assembly: GCF_023864275.1. NCBI lineage: Eukaryota > Metazoa > Arthropoda > Insecta > Orthoptera > Acrididae > Schistocerca > Schistocerca cancellata. The sequence continues at coordinate 248,895,396 of NC_064630.1, forward strand.
CTGTCTTTCAATTTGTTCATCATCTGCATCATGTCTATACTGGCTAGACTTACACTAATCCAGAGAAATTCACCTCAGTATCGTCATGCCCTAGGCTGAAACTTCTCATTTTATGCACCCTCAACAAAGCAAATTGAATAGTCGGATATATACTTCCCGCAAGAGTTTCAGCTGCATCTCTGAGTGCCTCCTAAATGGTCACGGTCACGAGTTTTCTTGCACTTCTCCTCCTATTGTCGTTATGCTGTCACCATGAACTGTTTCAGTGACGAACTTCTTCACAAGATTGTCCATGATTCAGTCATTCTAATTATAGCCTGAGGCGCTGTTTAAAGATCATTCCAATTACTGACCATTTCTTCAATAATTAATGCTTGTTTCTAATGAATCTACATCATCTGTTTACTTCATGAAATAGGACAGTGTCTTTGACAGCATCAAAGTATCAATACTGTGCATGCCCCCCCCCCTCCCCCAAACACACACACATATGCATGCACACTTACAATTGGACATTTGCAGCTACAGCCAGGACAATGCTGGACTCATTTTTGGGTACATTTTATTGACCTGTCTTAATGTTGTGTGACATTACTGCAGAACAATCAATATGTTGGAGACACGTACCTATTTGAATTATAAAGCAATGTCTGGAAATTTCTGACAAAGCATGAAAGTCTACCAATACTAATGCAAATGAATAGATATTTGGTCCACATTACCACATAACTTTGTAGTTATAGTATCTTTCATTTAATCAGGTAATGGGTAAGGTTTTACACTTTTAGTGTGTTCTGCAGACATGTGTTGTAATGGAACTGAGTAAGTATGCTACAGTACACATAACCTATCTGATTTGATTACTCACAAATGAAAATCTTTCCTATACTCGTATGATTACCATTTCAGCACATATCCTTTATAATCTACTTTTCCTTCCACGTTTTCTTTGGGCTGACCAAAGACCTTGTAAATAATAACAAGACTCACTGATGGCGCTGCAGTCGCGGGATAATTTGAACCTTCGGCTGGACGCCATTATAGTGGTTGTAGTCTGATGTGTTGTGTAGTGTTGTTGTTTGTGAAGACCCCGATTCAACATTCTATATTTGTTGGGCCGTACATACAGTATTTGCTATCCCTAATTCTAATGTCTGTACGTTCCAATCAAAAGAAGTACAATGGTGAAGAGTTGTGCAGCGATGAATTGTACAAATAAATTCGAGAAAGGAACGAATATTACATTTCACAGGTATGTGGATATTTTAAGTTGTTTTGTATGTCAGTGCACTTGCTTAATAAATGTTTTTGTAACGCGGTATTAGCATAATGTCTGTGCATCTATTTACAGGTTTCCTTTCTCAAAACCACAGCTGTTACAAAAATGGTTACATGCAGTCAGGAGGCAAGATTTCCGACCGACAGTATACCATTTTATATGTTCCGATCATTTTGAAGAAAGTTGTTTCCTTGCAAATTATGTAAATCGCAGAAAGCTGAAAGATGATGCTGTTCCATCCATCTTTCGTTTTCCAAACCATATACAGCAGAAGGTCAGTTTTTCTTTGTGAACCATATTTTATTGTAATTACAAAAGTTTTAAAGAGGTTGAGTTGCAAGCAACACGAAATTTGAGTTAGCAGGCTTTTTATCGTTATAAAATGCAACTGAATGTGTGTAATTGTAATCTGATTTCACAAGTTCTCTCGATGGAAGTTTTATTTTTTCATGCATTTTCTGGTACAAATGGAATTTAAACACAGTAAGGAAAACACAATTTAGGCACAGAATCATCAATTCACTGTCTGGGAAATGTAAAATAGTTGGATACAATATGAACCCATGAACCATGGACCTTGCCGTTGGTGGGGAGGCTTGCGTGCCTCAGCGATACAGATAGCCGTACCGTAGGTACAACCACAACGGAGGGGTATCTGTTGAGAGGCCAGACAAACGTGTGGTTCCTGAAGAGGGGCAGCAGCCTTTTCAGTAGTTGCAAGGGCAACAGTCTGGATGATTGACTGATCTGGCCTTGTAACAATAACCATAACGGCCTTGCTGTGCTGGTACTGCGAACGGCTGAAAGCAAGGGGAAACTACGGCCGTAATTTTTCCCGAGGGCATGCAGCTATACTGTATGATTAAATGATGATGGCGTCCTCTTGGGTAAAATATTCCAGAGGTAAAATAGTCCCCCATTCGGATCTCCGGGCGGGGACTACTCAAGAGGATGTCGTTATCAGGAGAAAGAAAACTGGTGTTCTACGGATCGGAGCGTGGAATGTCAGATCCCTTAATCGGGCAGGTAGGTTAGAAAATTTAAAAAGGGAAATGGATAGGTTAAAGTTAGATATAGTGGGAATTAGTGAAGTTCGGTGGCAGGAGGAACAAGACTTCTGGTCAGGTGACTACAGGGTTATAAACACAAAGTCAAATAGGGGTAATGCAGGAGTAGGTTTAATAATGAATAGGAAAATAGGAGTGCGGGTAAGCTACTACAAACAGCATAGTGAACGCATTATTGTGGCCAAGATAGATACGAAGCCCACACCTACTACAGTAGTACAAGTTTATATGCCAACTAGCTCTGCAGATGATGAAGAAATTGAAGAAATGTATGATGAAATAAAAGAAATTATTCAGATAGTGAAGGGAGACGAAAATTTTATAGTCATGGGTGACTGGAATTCGAGTGTAGGAAAAGGGAGAGAAGGAAATGTAGTAGGTGAATATGGATTGGGGCTAAGAAATGAAAGAGGGAGCCGCCTGCTAGAATTTTGCACGGAGCACAACTTAATCATAGCTAACACTTGGTTTAAGAATCATGATAGAAGGTTGTATACATGGAAGAACCCTGGAGATACTAAAAGGTATCAGATAGATTATATAATGGTAAGACAGAGATTTAGGAACCAGGTTTTAAATTGTAAGACATTTCCAGGGGCAGATGTGGACTCTGACCACAATCTATTGGTTATGACCTGTAGATTAAAACTGAAGAAACTGCAAAAAGGTGGGAATTTAAGGAGATGGGACCTGGATAAACTGAAAGAACCAGAGGTTGTACAGAGTTTCAGGGAGAGCATAAGGGAACAATTGACAGGAATGGGGGAAAGAAATACAGTAGAAGAAGAATGGGTAGCTTTGAGGGATGAAGTAGTGAAGGCAGCAGAGGATCAAGTAGGTAAAAAGACGAGGGCTAGTAGAAATCCTTGGGTAACAGAAGAAATATTGAATTTTATTGATGAAAGGAGAAAATATAAAAATGCAGTAAGCGAAGCAGGCAAAAAGGAATACAAACGTCTCAAAAATGAGATCGACAGGAAGTGCAAAATGGCTAAGCAGGCATGGCTAGAGGACAAATGTAAGGATGTAGAGGCTTATCTCACTAGGGGTAAGATAGATACTGCCTACAGGAAAATTAAAGAGACCTTTGGAGATAAGAGAACCACTTGTATGAACATCAAGAGCTCAGATGGAAACCTAGTTCTAAGCAAAGAAGGGAAAGCAGAAAGGTGGAAGGAGTATATAGAGGGTCTATACAAGGGCGATGAACTTGAGGACAATATTATGGAAATGGAAGAGGATGTAGATGAAGATGAAATGGGAGATACGATACTGCGTGAAGAGTTTGACAGAGCACTGAAAGACCTGAGTCGAAACAAGGCCCCCGGAGCAGACAACATTCCATTGGAACTACTGACGGCCTTGGGAGAGCCAGTCCTGACAAAACTCTACCATCTGGTGAGCAAGATGTATGAAACAGGCGAAATACCCTCAGACTTCAAGAAGAATATAATAATTCTAATCCCAAAGAAAGCAGGTGTTGACAGATGTGAAAATTACCGAACAATCAGTGTAATAAGCCACAGCTGCAAAATACTAACACGAATTCTTTACAGACGAATGGAAAAACTGTTAGAAGCCGACCTCGGGGAAGATCAGTTTGGATTCCGTAGAAATACTGGAACACGTGAGGCAATACTGACCTTACGACTTATCTTAGAAGAAAGATTAAGGAAAGGCAAACCTACGTTTCTAGCATTTGTAGACTTAGAGAAAGCTTTTGACAATGTTGACTGGAATACTCTCTTTCAAATTCTAAAGGTGGCAGGGGTAAAATACAGGGAGCGAAATGCTATTTACAATTTGTACAGAAACCAGATGGCAGTTATAAGAGTCGAGGGACATGAAAGGGAAGCAGTGGTTAAGAAGGGAGTAAGACAGGGTTGTAGCCTCTCCCCGGTGTTATTCAATCTGTATATTGAGCAAGCAGTAAAGGAAACAAAAGAAAAATTCGGAGTAGGTATTAAAATCCATGGAGAAGAAATAAAAACGTTGAGGTTTGCCGATGACATTGTAATTCTGCCAGAGACAGCAAAGGACTTGGAAGAGCAGTTGAATGGAATGGATGGTGTCTTGAAGGGAGGATATAAGATGAACATCAACAAAAGCAAAACGAGGATAATGGAATGTAGTCGAATTAAGTCGGGTGATGTTGAGGGTATTAGATTAGGAAATGAGACACTTAAAGTAGTAAAGGAGTTTTGCTATTTGGGGAGCAAAATAACTGATGATGGTCGAAGTAGAGAGGATATAAAATGTAGACTGGCAATGGCAAGGAAAGCGTTTCTGAAGAAGAGAAATTTGTTAACATCGAGTATAGATTTAAGTGTCCGGAAGTCATTCCTGAAAGTATTTGTATGGAGTGTAGCCATGTATGGAAGTGAAACATGGACGGTAAACAGTTTGGACAAGAAGAGAATAGAAGCTTTCGAAATGTGGTGCTACAGAAGAATGTTGAAGATTAGATGGGTAGATCACATAACTAATGAGGAAGTATTGAATAGGATTGGGGAGAAGAGAAGTTTGTGGCACAACTTGACCAGAAGAAGGGATCGGTTGGTAGGACATGTTCTGAGGCATCAAGGGATCACCAATTTAGTATTGGAGGGCAGCGTGGAGGGTAAAAATCGTAGGGGGAGACCAAGAGATGAGTACACTAAGCAGATTCAGAAGGATGTAGGTTGCAGTAGGTACTGGGAGATGAAGAAGCTTGCACAGGAAAGAGTAGCATGGAGAGCTGCATCAAACCAGTCTCAGGACTGAAGACCATAACAACAACAACAACAACAACAATATGATCCATAGCCTACTAAGTGTAACAGTGTGCTTCAAAGTAAATATATTACCAAATACCTTATCTTCATAAGCTATTTGGTAATAACTTTAAACTCTCTGTAGTATAGTTCTGAACAAAAAGTAAGTGTGTGTGTGTGTGTGTGTGTGTGTGTGTGTGTGTGTGTGTGTGTGTGTGTGTGTGTGTGTTTTGAAATGTGCTTTTTTTCAGTAAATACTCAGCATATATTTTTAGTTACAATCATATGTATAGTATAACCCTTATACTGTGCTTATCATGATCTTTATTTTGTTTAAATCATGAAACAAGCAACTAACTAATTATCATAAGACTGTTTTGTTCTTCACTCTCCTGTTTTAGTAATGTTGATAAATATTTCTGTTTTAGAGAAATACACCACGTACCTCAAAAATTTCTATTAAAGCAGCTAGTTCCACTGCCACAGCTGAACAAGAAATGGAAGCAGAACCCACAACAAGTACTTGTAGTGTTAACAACGATCAAATTTATTCGCTGCAAAAAAGTCCAAGGACATACAAAAGACAGTGTAGTGAAATAATAGAAAAGAAGGATTGTGTGATTAGAAGCATACGAAAACAATTGTATGCAAAGAAAGTGAAGTGTGAAAGACAAGAAGAGAAAATAAAGTGTTTAAAGGAGCTTGCGACTGATTTGCAAGCCAAAAACTTAATCAGTGAGAGAACTGCTGGCCTAATTGAGGAGACTTTTTCCGATGTCTCTGTAGAATTATTTAGGAGAATGTTTTCTGGCAAGAACACTGAATACTCTGAAAAACTGAAATCATTTTCATTAACTTTGTATTTTTATTCTCCATGTGCATATGAATACGTGCGTAAATCATTAGACGTAGCTTTGCCACATCCAAATACACTAAGATGTTGGTACAACTCTGTAGATGGAAAGCCAGGGTTTACTGCTGAAGCATTTTCAGCAATTTCAGAAAGAGCAAAGCAGGTAAATGGTGATGTTTACGTTTGTTTAACATTTGATGAAATGTCGATTAAAAAAAAGACTAGACTGGGATGGGAATCAGTTCATTGGTTATGTTGACAGAGGTTTTGGGGTTCAGAATGAAGAGTTAGTGGAAGCCAAAGAAGCATTAGTGCTTCTTGTTGTGGGTGTAAACACTAATTGGAAAATCCCAATTGCATATTTTTTAGTGAATAGCATGTCCTCTGAAGAAAAGTTTGGTGTGGTGCAGAATGCACTCAGACTCTTGTACGAAGTTAATGTGAAGTGTGTGGGCCTCACATTTGATGGTCTAAACACTAACTTGACACTTGCCTCAAAACTAGGAGCAGTTATAAATGTTAACCATTTGCTGCCTTACTTTTTGCATCCCAGTACTGCTGAAAAAGTATTTATATTGCTTGATGCCTGTCATATGTTAAAATTAGTAAGAAATTTATTTTCAGATATGAAAGTGATGATAGATGTGCATGAAAATGTCATCAAGTGGGAACACATAGTTGCATTAGAAAAATTACAGTGTCAGGAGGGCCTAGTTTTGGGTAACAGATTGAAAAGAAATCATGTTACATTTCAGAGACAAAAGATGAAAGTAAAATTAGCTGTACAAGTGCTTAGTTCCTCAGTTTGTACAAGCCTAAGGTACTTAAGTGAAGACCTACAACTTGATACCTTTGAAGATGCTAAAGGTACAGCAGATTTTTGTGAAATGTTTGATAGGCTATTTGACATTTGCAATTGCAAAAGTCCATTAGCAGTTGGTTACAAATCTGCTTTACGGGTCTCAAACAAACCCATCTGGGAGCCTTTTCTATCAAAGGCAGAATCTTATTTATTGGGATTGAAAGATATTACTGGAAAAGAGATCTATAAGACACAGCGTAAAACGCCAATAATAGGATTCTTATGCATCATTCACAGTATTAGGGGGCTGTTTGTTGATCTTGTTGAGACTGATTACCTCAAATATTTGTTAATGTATAAATTCAGCCAAGATCATATAGAGATGTTTTTCTGCATGATACGAGGTAGGTTTGGTTGGAATAATAATCCTTCTGCTTTGCAGTTCCGTTCTGCTTACAGGCAACTATTAGTGAGGAATGAGATAAAATGTAAAAGCACTGGGAACTGTTCATCAGAATCTGTAACTCCATTATTGTCTTGGAAAAAGGATATGTTTCAAGAAATATGGTTTGATCCCGTTATATTTTGAAAAAGTCAAGTGAATGATATTGATATAGGCCTTGTATCTGACTTGAATGAAAATTGGTCTCACATACCAGACCATGGCTATATTCAGTCACCCTCCATCCTGACAGAATATTCAGAAAATATTGTAGTGTACATAGCTGGCTATGTTGTGCAGCATTTGAAAAATGTTGTAAGGTGTTCAACATGTGTTTCTTCCCTTTTTGGAACTTACGATGATTTAATGTGTAAGTTTTTAAGAAGGAAAAATAATGGAGGTTTGACAATACCTTCACATAGTGTTGTAATAGTATGTTCTCAGTGCGAAATTATTTTAAGAGAAATACAAGCTGTAAATGGAGGAAAGCCACCTAGAGGCAATGTTAAACTTGTAGTGGAAATTAAAGTACTGGAGAAACTACAGCACTTCAGTGTATTTGAAGAATTAAATGTCCATGCCAGAGACAATTTACTGCCAGAAAATCATATTGTACTACTAATAAGGGCCATAATTTCATGTTATATGAAAATCAGATTGCATCATGTAGCAGGTAGTTACAAGTCTTGTGTTACCTCAATGTAGCAGTAAAAAGTGTTACTGTGGAACTGTCTTAATTCGGATTAATGTAACACAACACAAAGAAATGCAATGTTTAAATTATTTCTCTATATCCAACAATTTTTAATCCAAACTGGTTTTCCTGATTTCTTAACAGAAAGCTGCCTATCTTTTGACACCTCATTTGTGTTTTAATTCCTTTGTATTTGATACTTCCCTTCCTTTTGCCTTATTGCTTATCTTTTATACGCTGTTGAATTTCTCAGTGCACGTAGTTCTGCCAAAGTTCAGCAGATGTTAATGCAATTGCTGTGGATGCTGGGAGAAACTTTACTTCGTCCACATTTGTATGTGCATCCCATGCTCAGATGGCCTTGACTGTGCGGTTATGTACTCACTCACTGCTCAATTCCCCACTGCATGGCACAGGCAAGTCAGCCCCAGGCCCCCACAACCGCACGAGTGGTCGACTGTGAAGAGCGGACAAATTGAATAGCTGGGCGGCGGCCATTAGAGTGGTAAACTGACGCGCGGAGTTCGAATGTTTATACATCGCTTTTGGTTATAAAATGCCTTCCCTCGAGTTAGGTCACAAACATAATGCCTCATTTAAATACGTTACGACAATATACTTTTTAATTTATGGACAAACAGCAACTAGTCACTGTTTACGAATTTATCTTACGTACTACATGGAATTTGCCGTAGCTAAAAGTTAACTGGCCCCCTAGCATTTTTCATAGTTCATTCACGATAGATGTACGCAAAATGCATCAAAATACTCGAAGATTTGCCCACTATGTTAATAGATATTTTCTGACTCTACCTTGGTTTACATTTTATGACGAGAAGTGCGTTATATATGCCATTGTGCTTTGGCAACTCGTGGAGAGAGAGGAGGGGGGAGAGAGAGGAGGGGGGAGAGAGAGGAGGGGGAGAGGGGGGAGAGAGGAGGGGGAGGGGAGAGGGGGGAGGGGGGAGAGAGGAGGGGGAGAGGAGGGGAGGGAGAGAGAGGGGGAGGGAGAGAGAGGGGGAGGGAGAGAGAGGAGGAGGGAGAGAGAGAGGGAGGGAGGGAAGAGAGAGAGGGAGGGAGGGAAGGGAGAGAGGGGGGAGGGAGGGAGGGAGGGAAGGGAGAGAGGGGGGAGGGAGAGAGGGGGGAGGGAGAGAGAGGGGGGAGGGAGGGAGGGAGGGGGGAGGGAGGGGGGGAGGGAGGGAGGGAAGGGAGAGAGGGGGGAGGGAGAGGGGGGAGGGAGAGGGGGGAGGGGGAGAGGGGGGAGGGAGAGGGGGGAGGGAGAGGGGGGAGGGAGAGGGGGGAGGGAGAGGGGGGAGGGAGAGAGGGGGAGGTGGTTGTGGTTGATGAGATGTTTAAGGAGGACTAAACAGCTAAGGTCATCAGTCCCCCATTCCAAAAACAGGCGATACGTAAATTTGCAGAGCAGGTAAAATCCCAAGGGGAAGGAGACTCCCCCCCCCAGGCACTGAAAGAACACAAATGCGGCAACGAACACTACAGACATGAAGAGTACAGATGAACACCAGACAGAAAGAAACATAAGAAAAGAAGACTGGTTGACTGACCACGAGAAAAAAAAAAGGGAAAGAGTCAACCATCCGACTACACACACAAATCTGCAACCAAATATGAGAGACTCGAGGACAAGAGACACAGAAAGGGAAAGGTGCAGGACCTCCCTAAATGTAACCATAGAAAGGACTACCACGGATACAATTTAAAACGTCGTCAGCCGTGGAGGCATCGTCGCATAAAACCAAAGGCAAAGTGCCCGGGAGATTAAAAGACTGCCGGAGGGTGCGCAGTCAGGGACACCCCAACAAAATGTGGGCGACCGTCAGCCGGGACCCACACCGACACAGGGGGGGATCCTCCTGACGCAAAAGATGGCCATGCGTCAAGTAGGTATGGCCGATGCGGAGCCGACACAGGACGACAGAGTCCCTGCGAGAAGCCCGCAGGGAGGTCCGCCACACATCGATCAACTCCTTAACAGCCCGCAGTTTATTCGGGGATGTCAGGCCACGCCACTCATCAGTCCACATCCCAAGCACCTTACGGCGCAACACCAACTGCTGATCACGAGCCGGGAGGCCAATCTCCAAAGCTGGGGCGTTGATCGCCCCTTTAGCCAGCCTGTAGACACATTCGTTCCCCGGGATGCCAACGTGACCTGGCGTCCAAACAAAGACCACCGAACGACCAGAGCGGGTAATGGCGTAAACAGACTCCTGAATAGAGGATACCAGAGGAGAAGAGGTATAGCAGCGGTCGATGGCCTAGAGGCTGCTAAGGGAGTCACTGCAGATGATGATGGATGTACCTGAGCAGGAACGCACATGCTCAAGAGCGCGCAATATGGCCACCAGCTCTGCAGTAAAAATACTGCAGCCAGCCGGCAAGAAGCGCTGTTCAACATGGGCAGCATGAGCAAAAGCATAGGCAGTGCAACCATCAACCAGGGAACCATCAGTTTAGACAGTCTCACAGCCCGAAAATGAGGCGAGGAGCGCAAGAAAACGGCGATGGAGGGCCACAGGCGGAACCGAGGCCTTCGGTCCCTGTGCCAAGTCCAGACGGACGGACAGCCGGGGCAAACACCAGGGAGGCGTAGGTGCACAGAACTGGAAGGGAGGCAGAAGAGGGAATGACCCCAGTTCTGACAGCAGGGACTGGACGCGGACAGCTATGGAAAGCCCAGACCGAGGTCGCCGTTCGGGCAGATGGAGGACTATGGCAGGGAAAAGCAGGCGATGATTGGGATGGCCCGGCGAGCAATGCACGTGGACAGCATAGTCGGCGAGCAGTCGATGGCGGTGAATCCGCAGCGGGGGAACCCCGGCCTCCACCAGTAGACTATCCACGGGGCTCGTACGGAAAGCGCCAGTTGCAAGCCTAACCCCACAGTGGTGTATGGGGTCTAACAACGTCAACACTGAGGGTGATGTAGACCCATAGGCCAGGCTCCCATAATCAAGCCTGGACTGCACAAGGGCTCTGTACAATCGCAACAGCGTGCAGCGATCTGCACCCCAAGACGTGTGGCTCAGGCAGCGGAGGGCGTTGAGGTGCCGCCAGCACTTTTGCTTCAGCTGAGTAATATGAGGAACCCATGTGAGCCGGGCATCAAAGACGAGTCTTAAGAAGCGGCAAGTGTCCACCACTTCAAGCAGGTGGCTGTCGAGGTAAAGTTCAGGATGAGGGTGGACCATCCGACGCCTGCAGAAGTGCCTAACTCGAGTCTTGGCTGCAGAGAACTGAAAACCATGAGTCAGAGCCCATGATGCTGCCTTGCGAACGGCTACTTGCAGACTGCATTCGGCGACTCCCGTAGTTGTGGAGCTGAAGGAGATGCAGAAGTTATCGGCATACAAAGAAGGAGACACCGACGACCCCACGGCTGCAGCCAGACCATTAATGGCCACTAGAAATAAGGAGACGCTCAACACCGAGCCCTGCGGGACCCCATTTTCCTGTGTATAAGATGAACTAGAGGCGGCACCGACTTGCACCCAGAAAGAGCGGCGCAATAAAAAGGTTTGAAGAAAAGCCGGGAGACGACCACGAAGACCCCACTCATGCAACGTAGCAAGGATGTGATACCTCCATGTGGTGACATACGCCTTCCGCAGATCAAAAAATACAGCAACGAGATGCTGACGTCGGGCAAAGGCCGTACGCATAGCAGATTCCTGCCGCACCAAATTGTCCGCAGCAGACCGGCCCTGACGGAAGCCAACCTGGGATGGAGCGAGGAGACCACGCGACTCAAGGCCCCAACACAAACGCCGCCCCACCATATGTTCGAGCAATTTGCACAAAACGTTGGTGAGGGTAATGGGACGATAGCTATCCACCTCCAGTGGGTCCGCACCGGGCTTCAAGATGGGGACAATAACACCCTCTCGCCATTGCGACAGGAACACGCCCTCCCTCCAAATGTGGTTAAAGATGGTGAGGATGTGTGTCTGGCAGTCCCTGGAGAGATGCTTCAGTATCTGCACGTGGATGCAGTCTGGTCCTGGAGCTGTATCAGGGCACTCGGCAAAGGCAGCGAGGAATTCCCTCTCGCTGAAAGGAGCATTGTATTTTTCAGAACGACGCGTGTGGAATGATAACGGCGTCTGCTCGGCTCGCTCCTTTAGAGAGCGAAAGGGGGGGGGGGGGGGGGGGGGGTAAGTTGCAGTCACAGAGCTCTTAGCAAAGTGCGCGGCAAGGTGTTCAGCAATGGCGGCAGCGTCCGTGCAGACAGCGCCGTCCAAGGACATCCCAGGGACACCCATAGGGGTCTGGTATCCATAAATCTGCGACCACACGAGCGAGGGGGAGAGACAGGAGCCCAAGGATGAGACATACCTCTCCCAGCACTCCTGCTTACGCCGTGCAATAAGACGACGGGCCAAGGCACGGAGCCTCTTAAAGGCGATGAGGGTCTCTAGAGACGGGTGCCACCTATGACGCTGGAGAGACCGCCTATGGTCGCGAATAGCCTCAGCAATCTCCGGCGACCACCAGGGTACAGCCTTCCCCCGAGGGAGTCCAGAAGAGCGGAGGATGGCAGCCTCGGCCCCCGAAATGATTGACATGGTTAAGACACGGACCACCTTGTCAATGTCATCCTGTGGGGGAGACTCAATGGTTGCAGCGGAAGTAAAAGCCGGCAGTCAGCCCTGTTGAGAGCCCAGCGGGGCAGGCGCCAGAAGAATGACACTGGGGCAGTGACAAATAGATGGGAAAATGGTCACTACCACACAGGTCAGGATGCACTCTCCAGTGGAGGGATGGGACAAGTCCGGGGCTGGCTGCAAAAAGAGAGATCGATGGCCGAGAATGAGCCATGGGCCACACTGAAATGCGTGGGAGCACCGGTGTTCAAGAGGCTAAGGTCGAGCTGAGCCAACACATGCTCCACAGCACGACCGCGGTCATCGGAGACAGTCCCACCCCATAGAGGGTTGTGGGCATTGAAATCGCCCAGTAACAAGAAAGGTGGCGGCAATTGGGCTATCAGTGCAGCCAGGACATCACCATCCGGTGGAAGGTAAAGACTGCAGACGGTAATAGCCTGTGGCGTCCACACCCTAACAGCGACAGCCTGTAAAGCTGTTTGTAGAGAGACAGACTCGCTGTGAAGAGAGTTAAGGACATAGATGCAGACGCCACCAGACACGCTTTCATAAGCTGCTCGGTTCTTATAATAACCCCGATAGCCACAGATGGCGGGGGTTCGCATTGCTGGAAACCTAGTTTACTGAAGAGCAATGCAGAAGAAAGGGTGAAGGCTGATAAGTTGTCGGAGCTCAGCTAGATGGTGGAAGAAACCGCTGCAGTTCCACTGGAGGATGGTATTGGCCATGGCTGAGAAAGGCGTGATGGGACTGGGAAGGCAGATTACGCTGCTGGGTCACCTGCTGCCTCTGATTGGGCACCTGTGCTAGTGCTTTCCATGGTGTTGGAGGGACCGGCGAGATCAAGGTCCTCAGCGGACGCCAGAATCTCCACCTCATCCTCAGACGCAGAGCTTGTAGGAAGCGGTGGGATGGGTGCCACCGCAATGTCGTTAGCCTTGGGGACTTTCTTCTTCTTCTTCTTCTTCTTCTTCTTCTGTTTCTCTCGCTGTGCCTTTGGTGGTTCAGGCTGGGAGGGCGTCACTGGGTCAGTCTCAGGGACAGACGACGACCGTGTGTCCCTACGACCAGGGACCGGCGGTTGTTTGAGCCATTTGCGGCTGTCGGCTTTAGTACTGGTCGGAATTTGCAAAGGGAGGTCCCCAAGGGACCCCTTCCTGGCGAGAGGAGCCGAAGAAGTCTTATGCTTCTCCGGCTGGGAAGGGGGAACTGACATCCCCGATGGTTGGGGGGGAGTTGCTCCTGAAGTAGATGGAGCAGGAGCAACAGGGAGTTTAGTGCCCCCCACCATCAAGGGGGCACGTGTGGTTCTCTGGCTCTGAGAGCTAAAGGTGTGTGGTGCAGCTATAAGAACTGTAACAGGAGTGACAGTGGCGGCATAAGTGGACATCATTCGTACTGGATGCAGTCGTTCAAACTTACGCTTAGCCTCAGTGTAGGTCAGCCTATCCAGGGTCTTGTATTCCATTATTTTCCACTCCTTCTGGAGAATCTTACAGTCCGGTGAGCAAGGGGAGTGGTGCTCCCCGCAGTTGACACAGATGGGAGGCGGGGCACATGGAATATCAGGATGGGACAGTCGACCACAATCGCGACAAATGAGGCTGGAAGCACAGCAAGAAGACATATGGCCGAACTTCCAACACTTGAAGCACCGCATCGGGGGAGGGATATAGGGCTTGACATCACAACGGTATACCATCACCTTGACCTTCTCAGGTAACGTGTCACCCTCGAAGGCCAAGATGAAGGCACCGGTTGCAACTTGGTGATCCCTCGGACCCGGGTGGACGCGCCGATTGAAATGGACCCCTTGTCGCTCTAAGTTGGCGCGCAGCTCGTCATCGGACTGTAAAAGGAGATCCCTGTGAAAATAATTCCCTGGACCATATTTAAGCTTTTATGTGGGGTGATAGTAACAGAAACATCCCCCAGCTTCGTACAAGCAAGCAAGGCTCGTGACTGGGCAGAGGATGCTGTTTTTATCACGACTGACCCTGACCGCATCTTGGACAAGCCCTCCACCTCCCCGAACCTGTCCTCTAAATGTTCGACAAAGAACTGAGGCTTCATAGACACAAACGATTCCCCGTCAGCTCTGGTACAGACGAGATACCCGGGGCGAATACCTGTCGCTCTCATTCATAGCCTTTCGTTCCTCCCATGGTGTGGCGAGGGAGGGAAACGATTTGGGGTCATAAACGTTACCTTTAAAATGGGCCCTCGAACGCTTAGAGACTGCTGGTGGCTGGCCACCAGCAAGAGAAGATGTGCCACGCTTCATTGCGTGTCATCCACCCTGATGCCACCCACTCCGACCAAGGGCCCTTCCCACGGGCGCCACCCAGCCACAGCAAAGGTCACCTGGCAGGATGGCCATTGCCGGGAGTCCAATGCCCCAGGGAGATGGGCATCTACTCCTTGACATACGTGGGAGTTAACAGCGTAGGCATCAGTAGAGCGATCCCTGTGTTGTCAGGGGGCTACAACCAACAGGGTACATGGCGGCCCCACCACAACGGACTGGCTACCATGCTGGATGTTAGGTGACATGTCGTCCATGGTCGCTGTCAGTGCAGAAAGTGGCCCCGCACATTGCTTGGCAGAAAGTGCACGCAGGAGCGTATCCATGCCCAAGAGATGTAGAGTGGGCAGGACTGCAATGCAACGACGAATAAGCTGGCGAAAGTTCTCAACACAAGATGGACACAATGCACCAAGTAAGGTGCCCTTCCCCTATCGGCTCGCTCTTCGGAAAAATTTTGAGAGATGGAGGTCAAACCTGACAGGGGACCATCACATAAGGCCGAAACGTTTGAGACGCCTTTTAGTCGCCTCTTGCGACAGGCAGAAATACCACGGGCCTATTCTTACCCCGAACCCGCAGGGGGTAGAGGGGGAGAGAGAGGGGAGAGGGGGGAGAGAGAGGGGAGAGGTGGGAGAGAGAGGGAGAGGGGGGAGAGAGAGGGGAGAGAGGGGGGAGAGAGGGGGGAGAGAGGGGTGAGAGAGGGGGGAGAGAGGGGGAAAGGGGGGAGAGAGAGGGGGAAAGGGGGAGAGAGGGGGGAAAGGGGGGAGAGAGAGGGGGAAAGGGGGGAGAGAGGGGTGAGAGAGGGGGGAGAGGGGGCAGAGAGGGGGAGAGAGGGGGAGAGAGGGGGGTGGGGGAGAGAGAGGGGGTGGGGGAGAGAGAGGGGGTGGGGGAGAGAGAGGGGGTGGGGGAGAGAGAGGGGGTGGGGGAGAGAGAGGGGGTGGGGGAGAGAGAGGGGGTGGGGGAGAGAGAGAGGGTGGGGGAGAGAGAGGGTGGGGGGAGAGAGAGGGTGGGGGGAGAGAGAGGGTGGGGGGAGAGGGTGGGGGGAGAGAGGGTGGGGGGAGAGAGGGTGGGGGGAGAGAGGGTGGGGGAGAGAGGGTGGGGGAGAGAGAGAGGGGGGAGAGAGGGGGGAGAGAGGGGGGAGAGAGGGGGGAGAGAGGGGGGAGAGAGAGGGGGGAGAGAGAGGGGGGGAGAGAGGGGGGGAGAGATGGGGGAGGATGAGGGGGGGAGAGGGGGAGGATGGGGGGGGGAGAGAGAGGGGGGAGGATGAGGGGGGGAGAGAGAGGGGGGAGATAGAGGGGGGGAGAGAGAGGGGGGGGAGAGAGAGGGGGGAGATAGAGAGGGGGGAGAGAGAGGGGGGAGAGTATGACAATAGCAAAAGTGAGATAAAAGATGTTATGAAGAACAAGTTCCTTTCTACAAAGTGAGAAAAACAGCTGTCAAAGGTTGTATGGGTTCTTTTTCACCACAATAAAGTCCCAGCACATCAGGTGAAGGAGTTTCTCTGTGAAAACAACTGAAGTGATTACTCATGCTTCCTACTCACATATCCTGGTGCCTAGCAATTTTGATTTTTTCCAATAATGAAACACACACACTGTGGCCACACATTCTCCAGCTGTTCCATTACTGCATCAGTGATTTTCCAGTGGTCACCACCCCTAATGTAGCATTTGCAGCAATCATGGAATCATGACTTCAACATTGTGAAATGTTTGTACAGCTGCTGGCAAATCTATATTACTAAATAAATAAGCCATTTCATGGAGAATAGTCCCAATTGCAGGACACCTATCTAATGGCTTCCAAGGGCAACAAAAATTTGATTTTCAGTATTTCATATAATTACTGAACACATTTAAAAATTTTTAATGCTGTCATAATCTACTCATTAAGAGAGGTGAGCTTATGTCAAAGGTTTAACACAATAAGACATGTATACCACTTAGAACTTGCATATATGTTTCTTGAGGCAGCACAATTCACTGTGTGCAAATTATGCAGACTTCACTCATCAAGCATTTTAGAATTAGTGGGTTTAGTGACTTCTAAAAAACTTTACAAATCATTTCCAACCTTTATGAAATTTTTTTCGCTTAAAGGCTTATAACTTCAAAAATTAAACACATTAACTGATTTGTGAAGTAATCAGACATTTGAAGCTGTTTTATTCATGCAAGTTCAACTCTTTAAAGAATCGGGTGTTTACTGGTTATGTTGAGAAATGACCAAAATTTCTAATTTTTTTTTTTCAGTGAATCTTGTGAAAAAGAGAATCTGGGACCTTAGAATTTGCACAGACTTCGTACCTTCTCAATCCACATCAGACCCATTTCTTGGAATTATCAACTATATACCAGCTCCTGTTCCTTATACATCTCTCTGACATTCTTTCCCACTCATCATCATCATCATCTTCCTTCTTGCTCTACATGACCCTTTTTCATTCCCAGATTTGCCCATTTTCCTCTCGTCTGATGTATTAATATTCTGCTACTTCATAACAATCCACGAATCATGTTCATAAAGTAAGTATACTAGATTTTTATATTTTTTTAGAAAAAAGTGTATTTAAAAAATTTACAGAATATTGTTGATTCATTTGTTGACCATTTTTTCCACATGGTCACCATCCCATTCAATACATGTGGTGAGTTGTGACACAATCTTCTTTATGCTCTCCTCCAAGAACTTATTTCTGTATATGCTCATTGGTTGAAAATTTAATTCCACTCATGTGCCTTCAGGGATGTGAAAAAGTGATAACCTGAAGGCACTAAGCTGGGGGAATGCAGGAGATGGTTCAAAACATACCAACCAAATCAGTCCAAGAATGCCTCGGTGGGTAAGGGCTGTGTGAGAATGGGCACTGTCGTGCAAAATTGTGATTTGAATTTTTTGGCAAACGGGGAAGTTGTGTGCTGCCACTGTAACGACTGTCTTCTTGTGTCAGGCCTGTAATGAGCCACACGTGTTTCATGTCCAGTCACAATACAGCTCATAAAATACTCACCTTCCAATTCAAGTCAATCAAGAAACTTGTGTGCACTGCTGAATTGATTTTTCTTGCGCTGCTCTGTCAGCCTTTTGTTATCCATCTTGTGCACAGTTTCCGATATCCCAGCATTTCTATGAGTGTTTCCCACAAGAGAGTTCTGGAGAGTTGTGGAAATTTTGCAGAAATTTCTTCCACTGTCAATCAGCAGTCTTCATGAACAGTTTCCTAAATTTTTTGCACCAACTCATCAGTCAAACTGGAAGGTCTTCCACTTCTCCATTCGTCATGAACATTTGATCTGCCTCCATTAAACTCCCTACACCACTTAAACACACTCATTCTGCTCATAACACCTTTTCCATAAGCTGTTTTCCTGTGTGAAAAAATTTCAGTATGTGTTATTCCCTCCTTGAGTAGGAAGCGGATCAAAGCATGTGGCTCGCGCATTTCTGACCAACACTTTTCACATAACTGGACACTACAATGTGAGTTTACGTACTATTGTATTTCTGTGATGTTCGACCCCCCCCCCCCCCCCCTGAATTATTACACACAAATGCAATGAAAACTGTAGCAACTTCAGAAGTATGCTAGACATTAATTTCTAATGCAAAATTGTATATTTGACACCTGTAATAACTATCCAATCTGAAACTTACTGCTCCTTCTCCTTTGGTGCAGTGTCTATTGCTCCATCTCCCTTTCTCATTGGCTGTCAATATTTTCCCCTTTACATTCATCTCTTTTTATCATGTCCCTTCCATTATGCACATCTCTCCACCACACACACTTCAATAGCAATTGTCTTGTTACACTCAACCAATGCCCAGCTAGATCCAAGCCAACAACCTCCTTTCTGACAGCCATACCCTCACATAACAAATTCTCCTTTCAACATATCACGCATGAATATGCTGTGACACTGCCATTGACACCTTAATGGCATTTTCCGATTCCAATATGATCATGAATCATCTTG
This sequence comes from Schistocerca cancellata, assembly GCF_023864275.1. NCBI lineage: Eukaryota > Metazoa > Arthropoda > Insecta > Orthoptera > Acrididae > Schistocerca > Schistocerca cancellata. Next base: position 248,914,196 of record NC_064630.1, read on the forward strand.
AGACACCCTTTCTATGCTATATAGAAATCTAAACACCTCAATTATTTCAAATTCATTGATGTCATCTTCATGATGTTCCAAGACAAGGATACTCTATCCTCATTCCTTCAGAACCTAAATGTCTACTCACCTCATTCTATTTACCGACTGTAAGTCCATCTTTATAAGAGGAGTGCAGGACCGCAGCTGTTCAGTGTCAAATGTCGAATCAAAACACCTTCTGCCAGCTAAATTTCCAATTATTTTATTTGAGCAACCAATTTCTGTGCTACATTACACATTCTTCAGGCCTCCTGATTGACATGTAGGAGGAATCCCACCTCTTCTCTGGTCAAATTAGGGGTCAGCATCCAGTGACAGGTATCCATAGATTTTTGACACAACAGAACATTGTGTCACCAAGTGATGATTGAACAGTGACAGGTATCCATAGATTTTTGACACAACAGAACCTTGTGTCACCAAGTGATGATTGAAGGGATCACTGCGTCAAAAATACTGTGATACTATTCACTGAATGCTAGCCCCTATTTTGACCGGACCAGAGGTGGGATTTTTCCTACACATTGGTGGTCGGAGGGCGGCTGAAGATGACATGATGTAGCACTGAAACTGGTTGCTTAACTGGAAATTGAGATGGCTGAAGGTATTTTGGTTTGACATTTTTTATTTTCATTCTATTTAGGTGACCCCTCCTCATCTCGGCAAAAACACATTCTTGGATATCTATCACCTTCCTGGGGGCTTCACAAAGACCACTGTTCACAACAACCTCATCACTTACCAACAATATCTCAATTTTAACAGCTGCGACCATTCCAATCCAAAAAGTTCCTTCCTACAACCTAACCATCAGTGGGTGCTGCATTGCAATTCTGCAACCACTATGCCAAACATTTTAAATAGGCCTAAGCAGGTCTGACTCTGACCTTATTCAGAACATATTTCCTGAGTCTTCTCTTTAAATGAAACCAACTGAACACTTCTGAACTACACATGTCTGCTGACAAATCACACAATCAGAGCTCTTTGAAGCTAATGACTCCTGGGAGTAACATCATCTGTCAGTGCTTCAACTCTACTTATGCCCTAAAAGGAAACACCTGCTCATCACTTTTATCCACCTTCCAAAGTGGTAATTAAATATCCACCAACCTATGTAATGAACCTGTATTTGTCTGTCCTTATGACAATCATGTCCCAAACAACTTGGTTGACCCATAGGTCATACCCCTCTCAAATACTCGGGCACGAGGGAACACCTGCTTGCAAATCTGCTAATCTTCTATTTTGGTACCTCTTCTCCACACTGCCTTAGCAGTATGTTACATCTTGTTCTATGTTCCCCAGCCTTTCTCCTAGTAGCCCTAGGCCCTATGAAGTCGGCCACCCCCCCCCCCCCCCAAATAGGTGTAAGCCACCTTCCCAGCATGCACTGATATGGTTTACACACCCACCATTTTTCTGAACATTCCCACCCATGCTCTCCTTCTCCTCTCCCCAGTCAATATCCCGCTACTCACCCGACATGCTGCAGTGCTGGCAGTGTGTGCTCTTCTTATGCCCTAAAAGGAAACACCTGCTAATCACTTGCACTGAAGCTTTTCATCTGAAGGCATCTCTACAAAAGTGCCGTCATGCCTGGAGGTCTTATGAATATTGCAGAGTATGGACAAAACATATTGGACAGACAAGTACTGACAAGAATGGAGACAGCAGCGACAATTACTGAGTAATAATAAGGACAAAAAGAGGCTGCACACACATTGAGAATGAAAGAGGGGCTTATAAATACAGTCTTTTGAAGGCTATGTGGAAGGGGAAAGGAGGTGAGGGAGAAAGAGATCTCACATTCTGGATGATGTGGCAGATGGCAGCACAGACACCAGCATTAAGGAGGAGGTTGTGGTCCAGCAGAAATGGAGAGGCAAAGGAATTGCTAACAACGCAGAAAAATAACAATGCTGTTGTTGATGACTATGACATATCCTCATTTCTACAACTACTTTCAGCCCTTGCATTTGCATTGGCTTATTAAAAAAATATATTTAGATATCACCTTTTTACAGATCTCTTTGTGAGTGGCACACATCTCCACGACATCAGACATGCATTTCTCTAAATCAACAGCACAAGATGTGGAGGTAATTTCTTGTAGGTCATCTTGCTTGTTTATTTTAAATTCTGCATCTATCTGCAAACAAATCACAACAACCAAATACACCTATAAATTATCTGATTTATTTCAAAACAGTACATATTGATGTAGTAATTTAGTGAAAAATTGAGATGATTGTGACCACCTCTACTTGAATAGGCTTTATTGTACGAAATAGAAGTTTCTTTAAAAGTAACATCATCCAAATTCATATTATGTACATGTCTCAAATTTGTAAGTACTTGCAAATCAAGGTATCAGATCTTAGATGGTACTTGTTTTCTGGTCCAAGGCTTAATTTTATAACTAATGTTTCACCCCCTACTGCAGAAGAGATCTTAAAAGACAATGGTTAGTATAGGTAGTTCTTTCTCCTTCATGAACAACTGTAAAAAGAAAATTAGTGTACACTGCACTTCCTAAGCCAAACAGTCCTAACAAACTGTTTACATGCAACCATCTGATCACTGGCAAAGATCATAGAGTCAAGCCAACATAAGAGAAGGTGTTCAGTAAGTAACGAAACACATTATTTTTTCTGTGGGCAATTTTGGTTGGAAAAAATGCAGAATTCGTGGGACATTATGGAATATTCCTGCTTAAGCCCTTATAGTTTTATGAAGTTCCGATAGGTGGTGCAACCAGACAAAGCCTTCAGAATAGCATCTGTAATGGTGGTGTGCTCCAAGCAGAGGCACTGAGCTTCTTTTGGCAGAAAACCAGAGCATCGCAGATATTCGCAGGCAGTTGCAGAATATTATGGAGACCTGACAATGAAAAAAAGCAAGGTGAGACATTGGGCAATGCCTCTGTCATCATCGCAACAAGATCGTGCAAACCTGTCTGATAGCCCATGTGCTGGCCAGCTGAACACAGCTGTAATTCCTGTAATGTTGGAACGGAACCTTCTGACTTCCATCTGTTTGGCCCAATGAAGGATGTACTCTACAGGAAGCAGTACATGGATGATGGGGAGATTACTGATGCAGCAAGACATTGGCTCCGACATAGACCAGTAGAATGGTACCATGTGGGCATATAGGCCGTCCCACTAAGATGGCATAAGGCAGGCAGATTGAATGGAGATTATGTTGAAAAATAGGGTTTTGTAGCCAAAACAGTGGGGAATAATATGGTGTATTGGTAACCTGAATAAGATCAAACTGGTTTCAGAAAGAGAATGTGTTATATTACTTATTGAATGCTCCTCGTATGTTCTAGAGCTTGTACTGCAGGATAGTCACTTTATTTAGCAGTAAGGCCTACAACTTATCTAATTTCAGTTCCCTTCTCTTTCTGTTAAGTTGTCTGTACTTTATTTTCTATTGTCCCTCTTCAATTTCTAGTGTATTCACGATCTTGATGAAACCTGCTGAGTAAGCCCATCTGCCCAGTCAACATATGAATTCATGTTCTTTAAGTGCATGCACATTACTGTTGTACTTTTTATATCTTTTCGCACAGTAAGAAAAAAACACAAGTAATTGTTATGCTAACAGCAGCATTGATAATCATGGAACATTAGCTGCAGACAACTACAATTACTGATTAAAAATAAACAATACACACGAAGCACTGTTTTCTACCAGGGAATAAAATTTTACAATAAACTGCCCAAGGAAATTAAAGAGAAAGCTAAAACATAGATATTGAGAAATTCCTTTTAAGCACAAATCTTAAATAATACATACTAAATAGTCAAGGATTATTCAGGGAACGTTTAGCAGTGATCCACAAAAATTAAAGAATTATTAATTAATACCTCTGTCATTCTACAGTTTATAGTAGAAATATAGGACATTATACTGCAAAATCTTATTTCTATTATTTTTTTATTTGTATAAACACACATCTTATTCATCACAGATATCAAGATAAACTGTAGTGCGGTATATGTTTGAGAAGTTAATGCTGCAGAGACACAAAGCACTCAATTGGTGGATCTGACTGTTTCACCATATTAAATCTATGCAAATCCAAATAGCCCAATGTTGCCAATACCTAGAAAATACCGTTCCAATTGCAAATCCAGACAAGTCCAAAATCACAGCATGCTCACAACAACAGTACTGATACAGCGTGTTAGTACATGCATCATATACAACCATCATGTGGCTGCCTTTTAGGTAATACAAATGAACATTCAAAGATGTTTACAGCGGAACTCTACAGACAAGAAGATGACTGGAAGGGAATCCACTTTCCCTTGGATCATCTGATCCCAATGCTGCTAAACACACCTGGAATGCACTTGCGCAAAGTTTGGTCATCTGAAACTCAGCTCTGATCAATCTCTACAAGTTATAGCCGGTATTTGAATGAACATACAACAATATGGCTGCCCAGTACTTCCTGTGTCTTTAAGAAGTACATTTGAGACATGTCACTGGCCACATCAGGACAAAAGCGGCTTCAAAGTACATGTTCTAATTCAGTGGTTCTTGAGTGTAAGCACAGAAGCAAACAATTTAATCATGTCAGCAATAGTTGGTTGGTTGGGTGTTCCATTGATCAATCGCATGGTACGGTAGCCGTTATGATGTGGAACGTGTCAAGTGCACAAGAAATGCACATATGAAACAAAATATTTTATAAAATACAGAGTTAAGGATTAATATTTCTATTATTTACCCCATTCCCTTAAATGGCACAAAATGCATATACTATATTTATAGATTTATTTATTCTTACTCAAGAATTCATCTATGGTATACAAGGAGTTGTCAAGGAGATTTCAATTTATTTTTGAAGCCGTCACTGCTGTCTGTCAGACACTTTATCTCATATGGTAATTTGTCAAAAATTTTTATCGCAGCATATTTTACCCCTTTCTGTGCCAAAGATAGGTCAAGCACAGGATAGTGCAAATCTTTCTTTTTTCTGGTATTATAATCATGAATATCACTGTTGTTTTTAAACTGGCCCATGTTGTTGAGAACAAATTTCATTAGTTCCCAATATTTTAAAAAGATGCCTACTCAAGAATTCATCTATGGTATACAAGGAGTTGTCAAGGAGATATGATTTCAATTTATTTTTGAAGCTATCACTGCTGTCTGTCAGACACTTTATCTCATCTGGTGATTTGTCAAAAAATTTTATTGCAGCATATTTTACCCCTTTCTGTGTCAAAGATAGGTCAAGCAAAGGATAGTGCAAGTCTTTCTTTTTTCTGGTATTATAATCATGAATATCACTGTTGTTTTTGCAACTATGAACCCCACACATTATTCTAACCACTTTCTTTTGAGCAGTGAATACTTTTTGTCTAAATGTTGAGTTACCCCAAAACATTATTCCGTATGACATCAGAGAGTGAAAGTATGCAAAGTATGTTAGCTTACTAATTTCTATATCCTCAAAATTGGCAATTATTCTGATCGCAAAAGTTGCTGAACCTAGTCGCTTTAGGAGATCCAAAACATGAATTTTCCATTTAAAATTCTCATCTGTATGTACACCCAAAAACTTAGTATGCTCTACCCTGTCTACTGACTTCTGTTGATGTGTTATATTTATTGAAGGAACCATACTTTTTGCAGCAGAAAATTGGATGTACTGTGTTTTTTCAAAGTTTGGAGCAAGCCCATTTGTAGAAAACCAATTAATGACTTTTCCAAAGACATTATTTGCATCATTTTCAATTGGACTTTTTTTTACTGGATTAATAATGATGCTTGTATCATTAGCAAACAGTGTCAGTTCAGCTTCCTGTTTCAGTTAGGAAGGGAGGACATTCAAATATATCAAGAACTGAAGGGGACCCATGATTGAACCCTGTGGAACACCTAATGTAATTTCACCCCAGTTAGACGAAGTGGCAAACTTATTTAAATCACTTGACCCACGTAAGGATACTTTTTACTTCCTGTTCTGTAGGTATGACTTAAACCACTCACATGCTATTCCATTTATACCATAGAATTGTAATGTCATGGTTCACAATCAAATGCATTGGGCAAGTCACAGAAAAATCCTATAGGCGACATTTTACTATTAAAAAACTCTATTATGTGGACAGTGAAATTGTATATTGCTGTCTCCGTGGAACAGCATTTTTGAAATAAAAACTGTGATTTACTAAGTATCCCATTACTGTTGAGATGGCTGACCACTCGAGTACATTACTTTCTCGAAGATTTTTGAGAATGCTGTCAGCAAGGATACTGGCTGATAATTATTGATGTCTGTGGTGTCCCCCTTTTTGCAGAGAGGCCTGACAATGGCATATTTTAACCTGTCTGGGAAAATACCTTGAGTTAGTGATGCATTACATACGTGACACAGAACATCAGCTGTAATTGCTCCACGTTGTTTTAATATCTTATTAGAGATGTCATCTAATCCAACAGAACATTTATTTTTCAGAGATTTAATAATTTTACTCATTTCACAAGAGGTTGTTAGGTGAAACTTAATCTGACTAATTTTTTTTCAAAACAGACTCTTCCATGTACTGTCTAGCTTTTTCTTTTGAACTGTTCTCACCAATTTTTTTCTCCTACACTTAAGAAGTGATTGTTAAATACATTAGCTTCTTGTGTACTGTTGGTTAGGATGGTCTCGTTCTCTTTAACAGTAATAGTACCTACCCCAGTGAATACTTTTCCTGTCTCCCTTCTAACAACATTCCATATTGATTTGATTTTATTGCCAGAGTTGTTAATTTCTTCTCTAACATACATATTTCTTGATTTCCAAACAACTTTTCTCAGTATGTTACAATAATTTTTACAGTGTAAAACTACTTCTGGATCTTTACTAGTTCTTGCTGTCTCATACAGTTTTCTTTTTCTTTCTGAAGACACTTTATATCTGTAGTGTGTAAATGTGTGTGAAATCTTATGGGACTTAACTGCTACGGTCATCACTCCCTAAGCTTACACACTACCTAACCTAAATTATCTTAAGGACAAACACACACGCCCATGCCCAAGGGAGGACTCGAACCTCTGCCGGGACCAGCCAAATACCTGTAGTAATCCAAGGTTTCTTTGAAAAGTGTGTGGTTTACACTTAGTAATTTTCTTTGGGAAACAATGTTCAAAGAGAGATATACATTTATCAAGAAATATTTTGCACTTATCATTACCATTTGGCTCATTATATACATCTCCCCAATTAACATTTCTTAAGCTTTCTCTGAAGTGCTGTATAGATACCGGGTTGAGCGACCTCACACTTTTACTTAATGGTTTCTGAACTGTACACCCTGTTAGGTTTGATAAGTTAATCAGTTGTGCATCATAGTCTGACAATCCATTTACCACAGGGAAAGCATGTGTTTGTTTTACACCCTCTTTCTGTACAGACACATTATCTGTTAGCTACTGTCCTGAGCTATACATGTAGGGAAATTGGTCACTTATTCTAAGTTATATGTTGTTAATAACACTTCTAGTTCACTTTTCCTATCAGAATTAGTTAGAAAGTTTACACTGAAATCACCACAGATTAATAACTTCTTCTTTTTGTCTGACAGGCAGCATAATAGGGAGTCAAACTTTTTTATGAACAGCTCCCAGTCTCCTAATGGGGACCAGTAGACTGTTGCTAATATCATTACTACATTATCTAGCTGAAGTTCACATGCACAAACCTCAAAGTGCTGATCAACACAAAATTTGCTTACTTCTACAGTTTTGCATTTATAACCTTGTTTTACAAAAATGGCAACTCCTCCTTTATCCATCCTAGATCTACAAGTGTAAGATGCTAAATTATACCCACTTATACTGACACTATCCATGCCCACAGTTAGATGTCAACAAAATAACAACATACACAGGGGGTATTGAAGCACTGACAATTACAGATGTTTGTAACTGAATATTAGGTGGAAACTTTATTTGAAAACACTCACCACAGAATTAAGTTTCAATCTTTTAGTCTTTATTAAGCTTTCAGAACAAGCTTCTGGGTACACTTTTCTACAATGCGCAACAGTGAGTATTAGCTGTTCACATTCTTCTCCATAATCTGAAAGAAAGGTCAACATTTAAGACAGATACATTTGATTCAAAGCACTAATTATCGTACTATTGTCTCTTTATCCAGTAATTACAATAGGGGAAATAATAATATGCTTACATTAAGAATGTCTGTTAATAAATTCGGCAAAAAAATACTTCTTGGACTACAAATATTAATGTGGAGATACAGGGAAACACAAACAATGCATTTCCATCTTTAATGGAATGTCTATGAATAAGTGAAGCTACATAATTACTGTAAATAAGAATAGGCCTCCGGTATGTTCTGCCAGTCGTAAAAGGTGACGAAAAGAACAAACCACTAATATAGCTAACCCCCCTTTTAGTGTGATTAGTTGGTTCAGGACAGAACTAAAGAAGCCTCGGACAAGCGCCGTCATGGTCGGGGACGACGTTTGAACCCTATGCCCGCCCACAATGGTAACAACATTGCTAGCCAACTGGAAAATCCAAATAGAGGTGTTTTGCAGGATATGCTTCCTGCAACCACCCTAGAAGGAAAACAAAGACAGAGGATGAGATGGTCAGATGAAGTTAATCGACACCTCATGTTCTGTTATTACCAAGCAACAAACCTAGGAACCAACACAACTGGATACAGATCACAAGTATACACAACATTTATTATCAGAGACCCAGAATTAAGATTTTTAACAGAACAACGACTAGCTGATCAGATCCGTGTAATAATCAAAAATAACGGATACCCCAGTCAGAATTAGAAAACATCAAACAACAAGTACAACAAATATTGGAACAAAATAATGTGCAATCAGAAGAAGAAGATAATACAGTAATGGACTCAAACATCCCAGAGCAAACAAACAAAGAACAACACACATCAATTAAACAATCAGAGGAAAACGAAAGCTTAAGACAGCCACCAGAACAAGCACAAATAGAACTCTAAGTACCACACATGTTAGATATAGAAGAAAAATTTCAGCTGACATATATAGAATAAAAAGACACAAATGCAGACATTAGACCATTCTTGCATAGACCGCCAAATAACCCACAAGTCGAAACAACAATAAAAACTATCAACACAATCATACACAACAAAATAAATGAAAACACAACTATGGAAGAGTTACAACTACTGGTTTATATAGGAGCACTCACTACACTAAATATACACACTAGGCAGAGCTCGGAACCAACCAACACACAGAAGAAGCCCACAAAACCAGCATGGCAACACAGGCTACAGATCAGAATAGAAAAACTGAGAAAAGACATCGGGCAGCTAACACGATTTATAAGAAATGAAATGTCAGAAAAAAAACGAAAAAGGTTAGGTAAAATCTCACAACAAGAAGCGCTAGAGAAATTAGATGAAAAGAAGCAGAAATTACAAGCACTGGCCAAACGATTTAAAGATACAAAAAAAGTGAAAATAGAAGGACACAAAACCAAACATTCAACACAAACCAAAAGAAATTTTACCAGACAATAGATAACACACACATTAAAATAGACAATCCACCAAACATAACAGACATGGAACACTTCTGGAGCAACATATGGTCAAACCCGGTACAACATAACAGGTATGCACAGTGGATACAAGCAGAAACAGATACATACAAGATGATACCACAAATGCCTGAAGTGATAATTTTGCAACATGAAGTCACCCAAGCAATTAATTCTACTCACAATTGGAAAGCCCCTGGAAAAGATAAAATAGCAAATTTCTGGCTAAAGAAGTTCACCTCAACACATTCACATCTAACTAAATTATTTAACAGTTACATTGCAGACCCATACACATTCCCTGATACACTCACACATGGGATAACTTATCTGAAACCTAAAGATCAAGCAGACACAGCAAAGCCAGCTAAATATCGCCCCACAACATGCCTACCAACAATATACAAAATATTAACTTCAGTCATTACACAGAAATTAATGACACATACAACACAGAACAAAATTATAAATGAAGAACAAAAAGGCTGTTGCAAAGGAGAACGAGGATGTAAAGAGCAACTGATAATAGATGCAGAGGTGACATATCAAGCTAAAACTAAACAAAGGTCGCTACACTACGCATACATTGATTACCAAAAAGCTTTTGATAGTGTTCCCCACTCATGGTTACTACAAATATTGGAAATATACAACGTAGATCCTAAATTGATACAGTTCCTAAACATAGTAATGAATAATTGGAAAACCACACTTAATATCCAAACAAATTCAAATAATATCACATCACAGCCAATACTGATTAAGCGTGGAATATACCAAAGAGACTCATTAAGTCCTTCCTGGTTCTGCCTTGCTCTGAACCCACTATCCAACATGCTAAATAATACAAATTATGGATACAATATTACTGGAACGTACCCACACAACATCACACATTTGCTATACATGGATGATCTAAAACTACTGGCAGCAACAAATCAACAACTCAACCAATTACTAAAGATAACAGAAGTATTCAGCAATGATATAAATATGGCTTTTGGAACAGACAAATGTAAGAACAATAGCATAGTCAAGGGAAAACACACTAAACAGGAAGATTACATATTGGATAACCACAGCGACTGCATAGAAGCGAAGGAAAAAACAGATGTCTATAAATATCTAGGATACAGACAAAAAATAGGAATAGATAATACAAATATTAAAGAAGAACTAAAAGAAAAATATAGACAAAGACTAACAAAAATACTGAAAACAGAATTGACAGCAAGAAACAAGACAAAAGCTATAAATACTTATGCTATACCAATATTGACCTACTCATTTGGAGTAGTGAAATGGAGTAACACAGACCTAGAAGCACTCACTCAATACATTTACACGATCACAATGCCACAAGTATAGAATACATCACATACATTCAGCAACTGAAAGATTCACATTAAGCAGAAAGGAAGGAGGAAGGTGATTTATCGACATAAAAAACCTACATTATGGACAGGTAGACAATTTAAGAAAATTCTTTCTAGAACGAGCAGAAACTAGCAAAATACACAAAGCAATCACTCATATAAATACATTGGCTACACCACTGCAATTTCATAACCACTTCTACAACCCTTTAGATCACATAACATCAACAGATATGAAGAAAGTAAATTGGAAAAAGAAAACACTACATGGCAAGCACCCATATCATCTAACACAGCCACACATCAATCAAGACGCATCCAACACATGGCTAAGAAAAGGCAATATATACAGTGAGACGGAAGGATTCATGATTGCAAAACAGGATCAAACAATAAACACCAGATATTACAGCAAGCATATTATTAAAGATCTCAATACCACAACAGATAAATGCAGACTTTGCAAACAACAAATAGAAACAGTAGATCACATCACAAGCAGGTGTACAATACTAGCAAATACAGAATACCCCAGAAGACATGACAATGTAGCAAAAATAATACATCAACAGCTTGCCTTACAACATAAACTTATAAAACAACATGTTCCCACATACAAGTATGCACCACAAAATGTACTGGAGAATGATGAATACAAATTATACTGGAACAGAACCATTATAACAGATAAAACAACACCACATAACAAACCTGACATCATACTCACCAATAAAAAGAAGAAATTAACACAACTAATCGAAATATCCATACCCAATACAACAAACATACAAAAGAAAACAGGAGAAAAAATTGAAAAATACATCCAACTGGCTGAGGAAGTCAAGGACATGTGGCATCAGGATAAAGTTGACATTATACCAATTATACTATCAACTACAGGAGTCACACCACACAATATCCACCAGTACATCAATGCAATACAGCTACATCCAAACTTATATATACAACTACAGAAATCCGTAATTATTCATACATGTTCAATTACCCAAAAGTTCCTAAACGCAATATAACATATACCGTACAGTTAAAAGGAAGTCACGCTTGATCAATGTCCGCGTCACTTTCCATTTTTGACCAGACATTACCGCCTGAGAAAAGAAAGAATAATAATAATAATAATAATAATAATAATAATAATAACTCAACATATGAATGAATTCTGTACTACGAAAAATACATCTCATCCTGGTGTTTAGAGAAGGGAGCAGAGAAAACTTTACAAGGATGAACCAAGATGGGAAAAAGCTGGACTTTGAATTCTAAGGAGGTTACACACCTTTTAAGAGTACTTCTACATGAATCTGCTGAATGAACATTAAATCACAGCAAAGTGATTACTGAGTAATATCAAAATTCCCACGTGTTTTTTTCCTGATATGTTCCATACACCCATCTTGGGCTGTTCACTTACTGGTTTACGCAATGAATAACATAATCTAATCTAGGCTGTAAGATTTAAGACTTCATGTTTCTCACTGCACAGACTGTATAGCAGCCTTCATAATGGCAGCATTCAGCAATAAATTAATTCATCATGCTTCATAGATCACTTCAACCAGGAGAACCTCTGTGGGTGTAGAATAAGTCAAGATACACAATATAATTGCCACTCACCATAAAGATGACAGGTTTAGTAGCAGATAGGCACAATGAGATGACTGTTACACATTGAGCTTTTGGCCAAAGCTTTCTTCAGCAAAGGAAACACACAAATATTCACACAAGCAAGCACACCTCATGTACACATGACTGTGGTCTTGAGCTGCTCTGGTGAACAGTTTCTTCATTAGGCCTGTCAGCAACTCAACATATCATCCTCATGGTGAGTACCAATTTATTCTTTTCACAATATTGTTCATATTACAACTTGGACTTTCAATTGTTCAGGATATTTGGGGTTATTCATAAGTACTTTCAGAGTTCCAGAAGGCCGCTGCACAAAAACTATCAAACAAAGAAAAATGATGCATATCAGTTGATAAAGCATCTCTCCAAGTTTTTATTCACACTTTAAGCGGTCAATATGGGCACTGTTTGCGACACAGACATTCAAGTCACTGCCCCGAAAAGCATGACAACGGGCCACTTTAGCAATCTGTTCATTGGCGCCAATCTGCAGGCACAAACTAATTCATTGCATCAACATGGAGTGGATGATGTGTCTAAATGTTCTTAAAAGCCTTCCGCCTAGAAATGTGCCTGTTACTAAACCTTGGTGCGTATTACGAAGATAAACTTTGAGAGATGCTCTATCCACTGATATGTGCCATTTTCCTGAATGTCATGTAATTTTCATACAGTCATATTCTGAAAGTCTAGAGCTATTTACAAATAATTCTGTAAATGAAAGTGTAATGTAACGACCAAACATGGGTGTATTAGTGCAAGCCTGAGCAGTGTATTGCAGCTGCACTGACAGCAGGCGAGCATGGGCTGTTGTCACTAACAATTCAACCAGGCCAGAGCAATGTTTTGGAGCAGTTAGCTTGCTGAAACAGCAAACTCAGCAGTATTGCACAGACTGGTGCAGCAAGGAGCAAGGCAGATTTCCGGACTGACAGTAGCAGTAGTGTCCTAAGATATGTGACCGGGAGTAGCACATATGCACAACAAGTGGGTCACTGCTGGCTGTAAGTACTAGTCATTTTGTAATAGAATTATTCCGAGTCTCTCAGACCAACCAGGATGACAGAGCTGTGCTGCTGGACAACAAAACCACAACGATCTGCCAGTACAAGTTATCAGTTCAAGGCCTAGAAATCAACAGTTGAAGGCAACTGCAGGGCAACAGCTCTACACATCAAGCCCCTCCCAAGATTTGTGCAATAAAGCAGCTGGTCACACCACGTCATCTCCGTCAGCATGCCTGACTCCTGCTCAAAGGGCAGCGGGTCACTCCATACACACCATCTGTCTATTGCAATTGTAGGATCGGTGCCTCAATGTGGTGGACATCCCTCACCATGATGTAGCTGGGCAATGCCTGCTGCCATTGCAGACAAAGCATTGTCAAGTGCACACCTTGGTGTGAAAAGTACATGGCTGGCCTATGTCAGGGGACCGCTGGTGAGCGACTACTGCATCACCATCGCAGCACATGCTGGCTGGCAGCCAGCCATCAGAATTCAGCAGTCAGCTGACCACTAACGCAATGTACCAGGTCTGCTCTTCACTTACATCACCAAGGTTTGAAGGGAAGTACTCAAGATGTCAGTCAAGAAAATGAATTTTAATTCTCTTGTACAGCCCAGCTTCTTAAAGTTGTCGAGCATGTCTGCAACGATTGTCCTGTAGTTTGGATCTCTTCTGTTTCCTAGGAAACTGGTAATAACTAATTTAAAAGACGTCCATGCTGCCTTTTCTTTTGTTTCCATTTTGTCGACAAATTTGCGATCTGTCATAAGTTTTCTAATGTCTGGTCCGACAAAGATTCCTTGATTTAGCTTTGCCTCGGATAAACCAGGAAACTGTCCACAAAGATATCCGAAAAAAACCCTTCTTTTGGCAATGGCTTAACAAATTGTTTCATCAGTCTCAACTTAATGTGAAGAGGTGGAAGAAACACCTTTTTGGGATCCAACATTTTTAACCCTTCCAGTAAGGTTTTATCAAGGGCCAAGCTTTGTTCATGTAGTGTTGCTTTCTGTCTCTACTGTCCCATTCACAGAGAAAACAAGGGAACTTTGTATAGCTACTTTGTTGACCAAGCAACATTGAAATTACTTTTAAATCAACACATAGTGTCCATTTGTGGTCTGAATAGCAGAGTTTGCTTAAAACCAGTTCGAGGTTGAAGCGAGTGTCCAACTGGTATAGAAGCATACTTATTGCCATTGTGTAGAAGTACTGATTTAAGACTTCTTTTTGAAGAATAAATAAAAAGTCTCCACTCATCATGAGCATATTCTATTTTGAAACATGCCACAAGTCCACGAACATCACTGCAAAACACTAGGCCAACTTCTTGAGAGAAGAAAGATACAAACTCCTTTTCCCTCGATTGATACCAAGAAAAGGATGTACCCAGAGCCAACATACGTTTATCTTTCAATCTAGATCTTAAAACCTCTGCTGATTCTTTAGAAAGGCCTAGTTCTCTAATTAAACTGTTCAGTTCATATTGTGAGAATGGAATGGGGTCTGTTGTGCCACGATCATGATCATCTATATCATCCAAAGAGTCTGGAGGAGAGTATTGGTACTTCAGGTCCATGATGAACAAGGCGAATGGCTGATTGAATGTTAGGGTAAGAAATATTATTTTTGTTTTTCAAATTGAAACCTCGTACATTGCAAGAACAAAAATAGCAGTCATCACTATAATTATTGGGCTCCCTCCAAGCCATTGGTATTCCAAAACGTAAGGACTGCTTTTTACATTGAAACCATTGCCTCAGTTCTTCAACACACACTAAACAAACTTTGTGTGGGGCACAAGGCTTATCTTGATCGCCTAACTTTATACCAAAATAGGCAAAATATGCTTTTTCAGCAAAATCAAGAATGTTTCTTTGTTGCTTTTTTTAACAGTATAGTTACCATGAATGTAGCAGAAGCAATCTGGCAAGTTTATACATCCTCTGGTAGCCATTGCCCATAAAACAACTTCACAACACAAGAAAACAGTCACTACTTTAAAGCACTAGTAACAACAACATGTGAACAGCACAGAGTGAAGAGATACTATGAACTGAAGGACAATAGCAGAAGCCCACTACTTGGTGATGGCGAGGGGAGGGGCAGTGCGACGTACAGGCATTGACCTAAAAATACTGCTGGTTTCTCCTAAACAATCTTTTTTTACGTATATCTAGTATAAAAACGGCTAAATAACAGTTTATGGAGATCCTAAAAACCAAAATTGAAACTCACTAGAGAGCTGAAATATCGAAAAAAGCTAAAACTAGACAAGCAGTTTGTGAAATAACTGTACGTGACTGCATTTTTTCACTATTTTTCCTGAAATCAGCATTGAAAACACTATAAAAACTACTTGATAAATTTGAAACAATTTTTATGCCACAGAACTGTGTAATTATTGTGGGTAGCAAAATTGCGACCGGTGGGAAAGTGAAAATGTACATGACACGTACAGAAGCATTGAAGAACACAGTCCGCTTGAACAGTTGGAGAAAGGGCTTTTACCAAGCTATAAAAAAGACAATAGTGTGATGTATTTTCAGGAGTAGTTGTGCATAACTGTGAAGAGAGATGGAGAATTTGTGGATTTTACAGACAGGATAATTGTAATGAGCACACTTACAAGTAAGGGAACTGTGATGCATCAAACGCAGTTTTGCTGCAAGAAGCTAGGGAGAGGCCACTCAATGCTTTATCTGATGGGACTGCTGCTGGACATGTCAACAAGGGTGTGTACAGGTGCAGCAAAGGATCTACATTCTGTTGTAACGTTTGAAAAGGAATGCGAAGAAATTTACATAAAACAGGTTAGGAGATAGACATGAGGTATGTTCTGTGAACATTAAGTGTTACAGAGATGGAAAGAAAGGGAGTTGACAGGGGCAGCATCACCAGACACAGGGAAATACAGGAAATGGGGTGTATCAGTAGGAGAACTTTGATAATAGACAAAGGGGTGGAAAATGAGGTGGAAGGCAGCTGTTAATTGCAAGAGAGAACCCTGAGTCCACCTGAAGACTTTCCTCTTACAATTGGATGCAATAAATACTTATGCAGAGGTGGAATGTGCAGTAATAGATGCCTTGAGAGGTAAAGAGTACAAGTTTATAGTGGACAAAGGGTTGCATGTGCCTGTTGCCAGTACAAACTTAGTCAAGACAAGACGTGGACAAGAAAAAAAATCCCGGATTTTTCCCGGATAAAACACAATTTCTTCCGGATGAAATTACGTATAAAGTGGGTGAAAATACATCCGTGTTAAGCAACAGTATACTTTCCCTCGGAGCTGTAAAACCTATCAGTCCTTTGAATAGTGAAGGTCTTACACTGGCTGAGGACGTCCCAGCACTTTAGGAAACAGGAAAAACAATGCGTTTGGAGAGATGTTTGATGCGAGACAATATGGACAGATTTTATTTTCGTATTGCGAAAGTATATACACAAATTCCACAAGTTACAGCACGGTAGCTTCCGAAGCCTTAAAATAGAGATTGCGTTAAGCGATGCACTTTTGTCACCTAGTCATAGCTCATGTCACGTGATCTCGCTAGCGAATGACGGCAGTTATTCAGAGCGCGAGGCCTACGAGAAAGACAGGCTGTGGCGCATACGTTACGAACGTAGGTCGTGCTCGCTCAACTCAGCAAAGTGCGTTTCTACACCGGTTAACGTAACTAAATGTGTATGTACGAACGAGAATTACACCGACTATTGGAATCCACTATTATTAGTCCTACAATGATAGGAAGTCCGTAGGCCTACTAACAGGCTCTAATTTGGCAATTAAAATCAAACCAAAATGATGATCAGTTGCGTAAGGCACCACATCTTCTATGAAAGGAGAACTGTTACAAAGAAGAGACTAAATGCTGTAAACGAGCGGTTATACCATTTCTATCGAGAATTGATTTTAAATTTTGTTGTACGAACAGTAATCAGTGAGACTTCATAATAACGGATTCCAGTACAAGATGAAATTCTCGTTAGTATGCACGCACACGGTTGCGAGTTAACAGATGTAAATACGCATTTTGCCCACTGAGCTAGAAGAACGAGCGAGCTGAGGCCGCGCTACGGCTTGTCTTTCTCGTGGGCCTCGATCAGTGCATAAGACATGTTATGTAATCAACCATTAGCAGCATCATTGTTAAGTAGCACGACCATACAAAGACGAAAGGTTAATGGGTTAAAGTAATGTAAGTACACTATATCTTCACGAAAAGCTGAACTTTCACATATAATATTGGGCATTAACAATGTTTCGCTGTTTTTCCTCGAAGGGCGTGGTTAGGCAGGAACCTAAGAATGCTTCGGAAACTAAACTGCTGTATTTGATGTATTTCATATATATACTTTCGTATTACGCAAACATACAGTCCAAATGCCGATGCGAATCAAAGATCTTTCCAAAATGCGTTGTTTTTTGCTGGATTTCGTTTCCTAAAGTGCTCGGAAGTATAAAACCCCTAAACTTTCCATAAGCCGTTTTCGTGATCATAGCTGCAGCGATTTAGGAGAACCTTTACAAAGTGAAGTTTATACTTAGCTGTAGTCGGTGTCATGTTTTCTCGAAGAGTGATGCATCAACTTTTACATTGTTTTTATTCGAAACTCTGAACATACTGTACAACATTTAAACACCCACTGACGTAGGCTGCGAGCACTCACAAGGTCCAGGGATTTTTTAGAGCATTCTGCGTTCTGCCTGACTAGGACTGGCAATGAAAGATGAGACAGAATAGGAGTCACTATGGCGTCAGCTGGTCAATGCAAAGCCGTCCAGTGGCTGGATGAAGTGGGAAGAGACATCGCTGCGAGCTGAGGAGGCGAGGTGAGATGACCAAGCCAGCAATCGATCACACGAAAGACGATCCATCCCTTTCAGCAGCTAACATCGTTACATGCCTGCTCAAAATCCCAATACCGTGAAACACCGGAATAATACAGCCGCTGTTACCGTGATTAAATACAAATAAAACAATTGCCGTTTATACATTCAATGCCAAAAAATATAACTTAGTATATGTAAAGAGAAAAAAACGTCGAGACAGTATTACAGGAAAATACTAGCTGGAAAATAAGTGGTAAACAAAAACATTACGTAAGTTGGTCAATAATTAAAGAAGAAAAGTCTGGAGCAAGAGTCTTGAGATACTAGTTTATTGAGCCGAGTAGCATGTTCTTCAGATGATCATAGACTACCGTGTAACTAGCACGTTTCGGGTTGTTTTTGTGCTCTGTCTTTGCAACAAACATTGGCAAATACAGAAGCAGTTACTAGAGCGCACTCCGCAACATCAAAGTTCTCCAGCCATCGGATCACGCAAATCTTCAAGGGCAAACGTTACGATTCAATGGTCCAAATATACAGAGCTAGTCTGGAATGGAAATCCTTAAATAGGTTTTACATGGCATGTACAAACTGAATTATCATCCAGAGTGTTTCCTTTACTGCAGACTTGATTAGCAGAAAAATATGGAGAGGGGGCTTGCAAGTACGTCAAAGAACAGCAAGAAAACATAACGTGAAGACAACAATATCAGCTGAACAGGGTTTATTACGTTTCTAGGTACGGAGGGGTACATAAAAGGCGGCATTATCAATGTACTGGATGTCAAGTAAAACCATATTTTAAAATTAAGCGGGTAAATCATTCCTCTACCAGTAAATCAACATGTACGCTGCTACAGAATCTAGACTTTAAATTAAAATCGGTATTATGTACAACAGAAGGTCTACCAAGTCCTAAAGCACTTAGGAAATTTTACACACAGTAGAGCCCCTCAGCTGTAAAGTAACTGGGAGGCCGAGTAGTTCGCCGACAGAGAGAGAGAGAGAGAGAGAGAGAGAGAGAGAGAGAAGGAGAAGCCTCATGGTAAGGAATAAGCTAGAACGAAAAGGTGGCGTAGCCTTCAGAACTTTGGTCGATGAGCGCAGTGGCCTTAATATCTTTCGTCTTTATAACTGAAGTGCTGTACTGTACATGTAAAATTAGCTAGAAACTTGCAACAGGTTACTGGAGTAAGACTGGTTGGTAAGTCTTGTCATTCATAGTTTCTTAAAGGGTCATCAAACGCAGCGCTACTAATAATATTGTTGCTTGGCGGAGACAGTGTTGTCAAACGTGCTTCGTTCGATTTTCAAATCACAGTCTGTCAGTAGTCAGTGTGTTCGGCTCACCTGTTGAATTCAGTTCTGCGCACGTGCGGGGCAAAGTTTTATAAACTGACAAGTGGGTAACACTCATTGTGTCATATTTCATTATGCATAATAATGAGGCGCAGCCTTATGTAACATCCATCGTACCTCTTTCTCCAATAAAGGTTGCCCACCAACAACCACTGCCATTGCGCCATATCGATTGGTTTTCAAGATAGCTGGCTTTCAGATCCAGCATGGTTGGTGAAAGTACCTACAGACCTTTATAGTGCTAAATGTGGATTATGTCCAGGGACCCTCATTAACATCCGTACTATGGGAAGATCAGCTCTTACAAGTCACATGACAAAATCCAAGAAGCACGTCGCGAAAGCAGCTGCCATAAGAAGCACAGCAAGTTTGTATGTCTACACCCGACCGGCGGCGACCACTTCAACCCAGCAGACAGATACTACTTCCATTAGCAAATCTGCGGATTCAGCTGGGTCAACGACAGTGGCTTTGGCCGCTGGAATTGTTGCGCCTGCGCAGAAGGATGTCACTGCAATGTCAAAACCCGGGTATAAACTGAGAAGAATTGATCGGGTGGCAATAAAGGACGAAGTAACAAAGGCGGAAATACTGTGGTGTTTGGAGTGCATTGTTTCTCACAAGTCACTGTGTAGTTCTGCGAACGAGATGTTGCTTTTCCCCGTAATGTTCCCCGACAGTGAAGAGGCCAAGAGCATGCGTTTACAAAAGGACAAAATTGGTTATATCGTGCAATATGGACTAGCTCCCTTCTTTGAGTCTGAAATTAAATCTGACCTCGTAAACGCATCAAGGATTGTTGTTTGTTTTGACGAATCCTTGAACAAGAAGTGCAAAAGAATCCTCGAAGGGCGTGGTTAGGCAGGAACCTAAGAATGCTTCGGAAACTAAACTGCTGTATTTGATGTATTTCATATATATACTTTCGTATTACGCAAACATACAGTCCAAATGCCGATGCGAATCAAAGATCTTTCCAAAATGCGTTGTTTTTTGCTGGATTTCGTTTCCTAAAGTGCTCGGAAGTATAAAACCCCTAAACTTTCCATAAGCCGTTTTCGTGATCATAGCTGCAGCGATTTAGGAGAACCTTTACAAAGTGAAGTTTATACTTAGCTGTAGTCGGTGTCATGTTTTCTCGAAGAGTGATGCATCAACTTTTACATTGTTTTTATTCGAAACTCTGAACATACTGTACAACATTTAAACACCCACTGACGTAGGCTGCGAGCACTCACAAGGTCCAGGGATTTTTTAGAGCATTCTGCGTTCTGCCTGACTAGGACTGGCAATGAAAGATGAGACAGAATAGGAGTCACTATGGCGTCAGCTGGTCAATGCAAAGCCGTCCAGTGGCTGGATGAAGTGGGAAGAGACATCGCTGCGAGCTGAGGAGGCGAGGTGAGATGACCAAGCCAGCAATCGATCACACGAAAGACGATCCATCCCTTTCAGCAGCTAACATCGTTACATGCCTGCTCAAAATCCCAATACCGTGAAACACCGGAATAATACAGCCGCTGTTACCGTGATTAAATACAAATAAAACAATTGCCGTTTATACATTCAATGCCAAAAAATATAACTTAGTATATGTAAAGAGAAAAAAACGTCGAGACAGTATTACAGGAAAATACTAGCTGGAAAATAAGTGGTAAACAAAAACATTACGTAAGTTGGTCAATAATTAAAGAAGAAAAGTCTGGAGCAAGAGTCTTGAGATACTAGTTTATTGAGCCGAGTAGCATGTTCTTCAGATGATCATAGACTACCGTGTAACTAGCACGTTTCGGGTTGTTTTTGTGCTCTGTCTTTGCAACAAACATTGGCAAATACAGAAGCAGTTACTAGAGCGCACTCCGCAACATCAAAGTTCTCCAGCCATCGGATCACGCAAATCTTCAAGGGCAAACGTTACGATTCAATGGTCCAAATATACAGAGCTAGTCTGGAATGGAAATCCTTAAATAGGTTTTACATGGCATGTACAAACTGAATTATCATCCAGAGTGTTTCCTTTACTGCAGACTTGATTAGCAGAAAAATATGGAGAGGGGGCTTGCAAGTACGTCAAAGAACAGCAAGAAAACATAACGTGAAGACAACAATATCAGCTGAACAGGGTTTATTACGTTTCTAGGTACGGAGGGGTACATAAAAGGCGGCATTATCAATGTACTGGATGTCAAGTAAAACCATATTTTAAAATTAAGCGGGTAAATCATTCCTCTACCAGTAAATCAACATGTACGCTGCTACAGAATCTAGACTTTAAATTAAAATCGGTATTATGTACAACAGAAGGTCTACCAAGTCCTAAAGCACTTAGGAAATTTTACACACAGTAGAGCCCCTCAGCTGTAAAGTAACTGGGAGGCCGAGTAGTTCGCCGACAGAGAGAGAGAGAGAGAGAGAGAGAGAGAGAGAGAAGGAGAAGCCTCATGGTAAGGAATAAGCTAGAACGAAAAGGTGGCGTAGCCTTCAGAACTTTGGTCGATGAGCGCAGTGGCCTTAATATCTTTCGTCTTTATAACTGAAGTGCTGTACTGTACATGTAAAATTAGCTAGAAACTTGCAACAGGTTACTGGAGTAAGACTGGTTGGTAAGTCTTGTCATTCATAGTTTCTTAAAGGGTCATCAAACGCAGCGCTACTAATAATATTGTTGCTTGGCGGAGACAGTGTTGTCAAACGTGCTTCGTTCGATTTTCAAATCACAGTCTGTCAGTAGTCAGTGTGTTCGGCTCACCTGTTGAATTCAGTTCTGCGCACGTGCGGGGCAAAGTTTTATAAACTGACAAGTGGGTAACACTCATTGTGTCATATTTCATTATGCATAATAATGAGGCGCAGCCTTATGTAACATCCATCGTACCTCTTTCTCCAATAAAGGTTGCCCACCAACAACCACTGCCATTGCGCCATATCGATTGGTTTTCAAGATAGCTGGCTTTCAGATCCAGCATGGTTGGTGAAAGTACCTACAGACCTTTATAGTGCTAAATGTGGATTATGTCCAGGGACCCTCATTAACATCCGTACTATGGGAAGATCAGCTCTTACAAGTCACATGACAAAATCCAAGAAGCACGTCGCGAAAGCAGCTGCCATAAGAAGCACAGCAAGTTTGTATGTCTACACCCGACCGGCGGCGACCACTTCAACCCAGCAGACAGATACTACTTCCATTAGCAAATCTGCGGATTCAGCTGGGTCAACGACAGTGGCTTTGGCCGCTGGAATTGTTGCGCCTGCGCAGAAGGATGTCACTGCAATGTCAAAACCCGGGTATAAACTGAGAAGAATTGATCGGGTGGCAATAAAGGACGAAGTAACAAAGGCGGAAATACTGTGGTGTTTGGAGTGCATTGTTTCTCACAAGTCACTGTGTAGTTCTGCGAACGAGATGTTGCTTTTCCCCGTAATGTTCCCCGACAGTGAAGAGGCCAAGAGCATGCGTTTACAAAAGGACAAAATTGGTTATATCGTGCAATATGGACTAGCTCCCTTCTTTGAGTCTGAAATTAAATCTGACCTCGTAAACGCATCAAGGATTGTTGTTTGTTTTGACGAATCCTTGAACAAGAAGTGCAAAAGAATCCAGATGGACATTTTAGTGCCTTATTGGGACATTAAAAAAAAATCTAGTGTGCACCCGTTACTACGCATCCGCTTTTCTAGGCAGTTCGACGGCAGCTAAGCTACTCGAGTCCTTCAAGAAAAAAATTCCCGGCGAAGCAATGAAAAAACTTTTACAAGTATCGGTGGATGGCCCCCATGAACCATGGACCTTGCCGTTGGTGGGGAGGCTCGCGTGCCTCAACGATACAGATAGCCGTACTGTAGGTGCAACCACAACGGACGGGGTATCTGTTGAGAGGCCTGACAAACGTGTGGTTCCTGAAGAGGGGCAGCAGCCTTTTCAGTAGTTGCAGGGGCCACACTCTGGATGATTGACTGATCTGGCCTTGTAACACTAACCAAAACGGCCTTGTTGTTATGGTACTGCGAACGGCTGAAAGCAAGGGGAAACTACAGCTGTAATTTTTCCTGAGGGCATGCAGCTTTACTGTATGGTTAAATGATTATGGCGTCCTCTTGGGTAAAATATTAAGGAGGTAAAATAGTCCCCTATTCGGATCTCCGGGCGGGAACTACTCAAGAGGGCGTCGTTATCAGGAGAAAGAAAACTGGCATTCTACGGATCGGAGCGTGGAATGTCACATCCCTTAATCGGGCAGGTAGGTTAGAAAATTTAAAAAGGGAAATGGATATTTAAAGTTAGATATACTGGAAGTTAGTGAAGTTCGGTGGCAGGAGGAACAAGACTTTTGGTCAGGTGAATACAGGGTTATAAATACAAAATCAAATAGGGGTAATACAGGGGTAGGTTTAATAATGAATAAAAAAATAGGAGTGCGGGTAAGCTACTACAAACAGCATAGTGAACGTATTATAGTGGCCAAGATAGACACGAAGCCCATGCCTACAACAGTAGTACAAGTTTATATGCCAACTAGCTCTGCAGATGACGAAGAAATTGATGAAATGTATGAGGAGATAAAAGAAATTATTCAGGTAGTGAAGGGAGAGGAAAATTTAATAGTCATGGGTAACTGGAATTCGAAAGTAGGAAAAGGGATAGAAGGAAACATAGTAGGGGAATATGGATTGAGGCTAAGGAATGAAAGAGCAAGCCGTCTGGTAGAATTTTGCACAGAGCATAACTTAATCATAGCTAACACTTGGTTCAAGAATCATAAAAGAAGGTTGTATACATGGAAGAAGCCTGGAGATACTGACAAGTTTCAGATAGATTATATAATGGTAAGACAGAGATTTAGGAACCAGGTTTTAAATTGTAGGACATTTCCAGGGGCAGATGTGGACTCTGACCACAATCTATTGGTTATGAAGTGTAGATTGAAACTGAAGAAACTTCAAAAAGGTGGGAATTTGAGAAAATGGAACTTGGATAAACTGACTAAACCAGAGGTTGTACAGAGTTTCAGGGAGAGCATAAGGGAACAATTGAGAGGAACGGGGGAAAGAAAAACAGTAGAAGACGAATGGGTAGCTCTGAGGGATGGAGTAGTGAAGGCAGCAGAGGATCAACTAGGTAAAAAGACGAGGGCTAGTAGAAATCCTTGGGTAACAGAAGAAACATTGAATTTAATTGATGCAAGGAGAAATTATACAAATGCAGTATATGAAGCAGGCAAAAAGGAATACAAACGTCTCAAAAATGAGATCGACAGGAAGTGCAAAATGGCTAAGCAGGCATGGCTAGAGGACAAATGTAAGGATGTAGAGGCTTATCTCACTAGGGGTAAACAGATACTGCCGACAGGAAAATTAAAGAGACCTTTGGAGAAAAGAGAGCCACTTGTATGAATATCAAGAGCTCAGATGGAAACCCAGTTCTAAGCAAAGAGGGGAAAGCAGAAAGGTGGAAGGAGTATATAGAGGGTCTATACAAGGCCGATGTACTTGAGGACAATATTATGGGAATGGAAGAGGATGTAGATGAAGATGAAATGGGAGATACGATACTGCGTGAAGAGTTTGACAGAGCACTGAAAAACCTATGCCGAAACAAGGCCCTGGGAGTAGACAACATTCCATTAGAACTACTGACGGCCTTGGGAGAGCCAGTCCTGACAAAACTATCATCTGGTGAGCAAGATGTACGAGACAGGCGAAATACCCTCAGACTTCAAGAAGAATATAATAATTCCAATCCCAAAGAAAGCAGGTGTTGACAGATGTGAAAATTACCGAACTATCAGTTTAATAAGCCACAGCTGCAAAATACAAACGCGAATTATTTACAGACGAATGGAAAAACTGGTAGAAGCCGACCTCGGGGAAGATCAATTTGGATTCCATAGAAATGTTGGAACACGCGAGGCCATACTGACCTTACGACTTATCTTAGAAGAAAGATTAAGGAAAGGCAAACCTATGTTTCTAGCATTTGTAGACTTAGAGAAAGCTTTTGACGATGTTGACTGGAATACTCTCTTTCAAATTCTAAAGGTGGCAGGGGTAAAACACAGGAAGCGAAACGCTGTTTACAATTTGTACAGAAACCAGATGGCAGTTATAAGAGTCGAGGGGCATGAAAGGGATGCAGTGGTTGGGAAGGGAGTGAGACAGGGTTGTAGCCTCTCCCCGATGTTATTCAATCTGTATATTGAGCAAGCAGTAATGGAAACAAAAGAAAAATTTGGAGTAGGTATTAAAATCCAGGTAGAAGAAATAAAAACTTTGAGGTTTGCTGATGACATTGTAATTCTGTCAGGGACAGCAAAGAACTTGGAAGAGCAGTTGAACGGAATGGACTGTGTCTTGAAAGGAGGATATAAGATGAAAATCAACAAAAGTAAAACGAGGATAACGGAATGTAGTCGAATTAAGTCGGGTGATGCTGAGGGCATTAGATTGGGAAATGAGACACTTAAAGTAGTAAAGGAGTTTTGCTATTTGCGGAGCAAAATAACTGATGATGGTCGAAGTAGAGAGGATATAAAATGTAGACTGGCAATGGGAAGGTAAGCGTTTCGGAAGACGAGAAATTTGTTAACATCGAGTATAGATTTAAGTGTCAGGAAGTCGTTTCTGAAAGTATTTGTATGGAGTGTAGCCATGTATGGAAGTGAAACATGGACGATAAATACTTTGGGCAAGAAGAGAATAGAGGCTTTCGAAATGTGGTGCTACAGAAGAATGCTGAAGATTAGGTGGGTAGATCACGTAACAAATGAGGAGTTATTGAATAGATTGGGGAGAAGAGAAGTTTATGGCACAACTTGACAAGAAGAAGGAATCGGTTGGTAGGACATGTCCTGAGGCATCAAGGGATCACAAATTTAGCATTGGTGGGCAGCGTGGAGGGTAAAAATCGTAGAGGGAGACCAAGAGATGAATACACTAAGCAGATTCAGAAGGATGTAGGTTGCAGTAGGTACTGGGAGATGATGAAACTTGCACAGGATAGGGTAGCATGGAGAGCTGCATCAAACCAGTCTCAGGACTGAAGACCACAATAGCAACAATGTCAACTTCGCGTTCTTAAGGGAACTTAAAAATTTTTTGAAAGAATTTGAAGGAGTAGACACCGTTTTACTGGAAATTGGAACGTGTGGGCTTCACGTTGTTCACGGTGCCTTCAAGTCCGCAATTCAAGAAACACAGTTCAGTTATTATGTGCCTTGTACAATCTTTTTAAGGATGTCCCTGCCAGAAGAGCTCTGTATATTTCGACAACGGAATCGGAACTGTTTCCCTTAAAGTTTTGCGCGATTCAATGGCTGGAGAATGTGGAAGTTGCTGAGTGAGCTCTAGTAATGCTTCCGTTTCTGCGAATATTTGATGGAAAACTGGAAGAAAAAAACAAACCAAAATGTGCTAGCTACAGAGTAGTGGAGGATCACCTCAAGGACAAGTTACTTGATCCGAAAATTGCCTTTTTCAAAACTCTTGCTGGAGACTTGACACCTTTCCTAAAGGATTTCCAATCCGATTGGCCGCTAGCACTGTTCCTCCACTCTGCTTTGACAGAGATAATGAAGACAACGATGACACGATTTGTCCAGCCAACGAAGATCTCGCAGTCAGTTAATTTGGACAAAGAAGCCAATCTTTTGGGTGTGAACCACGTCAAGATTAGGTTCACCGTCAAGAATGAATTCAGAAAGTGCAGGTATCTCACAGCACTTGAAATCGCTAAGTTCCGAAGCGAATGCAGAAGAGGAATTATCAAGCTCGTGTCAAAGTTGATGGAGAAATCTCCCTTATACTTTAGGCTGACAAAAGCTGTAAGTTGCTTTGATCCCACAATAGCGTGCATGGAGGCTGGTCCCAAACGATTTCATTCCTTTTTACAGATTTTGGTGGAGAGCAATTGGATGGACGGTGTATGTGCCGATAAAGCAGAAGTGCAATACGTTTCTGTTGTAAAGAAGAACTGCAAAACAAAATTCGAAACATTCAACAAAAAGGAGCAACGGCTCTATGAGTTCTGGATGAAATGTCTCAAGAACCAGAATGCAACGTGCCACGAGCTGCAGAAGGCAATGGAAATCGCCCTCACTTTGTCGCACGGTCAAGCAGCTGCGGAGCGAGGATTCTCGGTAAACAGAGAGTGCCTCTTCGAGAATATGAGGGAACAATCTGTAGTGAGCAGAAGAGGTGTACGACGCCGTCAAGACACGGCGGAGTCCAAGGAGTGCCTATAACAAAGTCCCTTATACACTCTGTAAGACACTCACGAGATCGATATGCTGAAGACCTCAAAAATCGAAACGGCGAGTCATCCAGGAAAAAGGATGATCTGACTAAAAGGAAGATTGTTGACGCAGAAATAAGACAGCTTAAAGAGAAGAAGGCAAAACTTGAGGGGGACCATTCAAAACGCTCAGATAGAGCGAGAATCTATTACAGAACAAATCAATGCTCTCGCACACAGCTCCAAGTGAGTTATTCTCCAAGGTCAATTCCTAAATTACAGTATTTGTTGTTAAACATGGTGCTTCCTTCTAAATTATTTGTAGTATTGTCTAATAATAATGAAAATATTTCTTTAATAAAATGTTTTTAAAACAAATGAATATGATAGCGTTATTTATTTTAAACTGCTAACTCCCACTGATGTGTGTGTGTGTGTGTGTATATATATATATATATATATATATATATATATATATATATATATATATATATATATATACACACATTTCAAACAATAACTTTCGTGATCAAAAAATATTTGAAAAATAAACCTAATTTAAGAAATAAGTATTAAAATAAAGACCGGAGCTAAAATTTAGCAACACGAAAATCCGAAAACAAAGGACTGTAAAAATCCACAAAATATTTTATGGAAAAAAATCTCTTATTATTCTAAAAAAATGACAGTAATTAAAGGTCTTTAACGATTAAACCGCTAGCTTTTGTATTTAAATAAAAAAATAATAAGATCAGAAAAATTGAGGAATGGAAGAGGTAAAAGACATAATTGTCCTTACTGAAAGCAAATTTTAGAGCGGGGAAAATAGTAGCTGCGCTTGACATAGGTTTTCGCTCTAAAACTGGACTAATTTCGTACGAGAGCAAGGTACGGATGTCCCGCTACCTGTCGCTTGACTGGTGCTGCCTTCTGTTGTCCATTTATAGGATTAGTTAGAAAGTAGTAGCGAACGTCAGAGCTGTTCGGAGACGAAGATCCAATTCACCGGCAAAAAAAGTAGAAAAGAAGCGAACTGGTATTGCTTTGCATGCCAGAACACTTCATCTTTTCTATACTATAGAAAAGTCGAAGTGCTCTGGCATGAAGAGACTTGTGACATTGCTCAGTAACACATTATTCACTTTTTTTGAAGGTCAATTAAACTTTTTGCCATCGATTGCATAATTTTTTTTATCTATGAAAGAACAACATTAAATATGAAAACTAACATGAAGCTTGGTCTTTTTTAATGTGTGTTACACGTTAAGTCATATCAAATACAAATGTACGGTATAATTTTAAATAGTGGCATAAATGACTTATCTTCTGGGCCCGAAATTTTTCAAATGGCTGATCCTCAAGTGTTACCGGACGTTTTGAATGAGAGTTATAACGCCCTGTGATTTAAGAAATTCACTGCACATTCTCACACGTAACATACAACATCTTGCGTGGAAATTTACTTTGAAAGTAACGCTTCTCAAGTCACTATTCGTAATATTTTCCAGTGATCTGTTAGAAATGTAAACAACTGCGACGCAAGCACACCGAATGCACGTTAGTTGTTACGGACGTACTGCATAATCTTCGACCTAAAGCCTTTGACACTTTTCGGTGTCGGCAAACCGGTCTGTACATTGTGTAAATTACTCATTTTTTGCACAACTTTATTTTGGTGTTATTTTCTGATTTATGTTTCATTGCTGCAGTATTATTCAGCAGTAGTGGACTAAAGTTCTTTGTCAGCGTATCAGATCTTACACGTCAAACCTACAAAAATTTAATTCAAATCTAAAAGAATGAAAAATCCTGGAATTTTAAAAATTTCCCAGGTTTTTCCCGGATGAAAAAAATTCCCGGATCTCCCGGGCCTTATACACCCTGTTAGTGGGTCGAAGGCAATGCAACCTGTCACACTATAGGTTATGTGGTGTTGAGGACAATGATGTGGGACCATTGGAGTAGTTGGCCATGGATTTTCGTGTAAGGGTGTTTGATATAAGCAGTGTGTATGGGTACTACTGCATGCGAGCAAGGGCTTGGTGTTAGATTTTTGCCTCAACATTGTGCGGTGTTAGATTTTTGCCTCAACATTGTGCTAAAACTGATCTTTGGTAACCTTTGCAGCATATATATATATATATATATATATATAGAGAGAGAGAGAGAGAGAGAGAGAGAGAGAGAGAGAGAGAGAGAGAGAGAGCGTTCGAGTCTTGAGGATTTACTTTTGCCAGCAAAGCCTGTGTCTCAACACGAAATACCAACAGGATATGAAACACTGGTGTATCAGAAACAATATCACATTCCACGGTATTTGCAGCTGATTAAGGAAAATTTTATTAATGATCAGTTAGCTGAGCAGATAATGGAAGTGAGTAATGGTCCATGGGGTACAGGAATCAGGGTCACATCGAAACAGTTTAGGGATGGCTTTAGAAAACACACATTCTCCTGTGATTACTGCCTCTTGAATAGCAAGACTGCAGCAAATGTATATCCAATCCCCAATATTACTGTCACTGTTGGTAACTTGGGATAATGTTGGTACATTTTTACCACAGATCTGAGGAATGGTTCCAATCAATTGGATGTTGTTTCCAAAGGATGGCTGAGATAGAATTTTCGGTACCATGGGAACACTAACGGTTCAAGAGAATGCTGTTTGGATTGAAAACTGTGTGTAGATTATTGGAGAGTGTGTTGTGAGGTTCGAAACCACGTCTGTGTATAGCTTACCTAGACGATATCATTGTATTGTCAAAAGTCACGGTGCAGCATATACAACACCTGAAGAAAGATTTTAAAAGACTGAGGGCTGTGCGTCTTATGCACAGAGAAGCGCCATTTTGTATTAGAAGATGATGATGATGATGTTTGGTTTGTGGGGTCCTCAACTGTGCGATCATCAGCACATGTACAAAGTCCCAATCTTTGCATGGTCGAATTTAGCCACTTTCACAAATGATGATGACGGCACAATACACCCAGTCCCCGGGCAGAAAAAATCCACAACCCGGCCAGGAAATGAACCCGGGACCCCTGCATTAGAAGAGGTGGGATATTTAGGGTATGTAATTAGTGAAGATAGAGTGACGACAGACCTGGGGCCAGTACAAGAGTTCCCATGCCTAAGTCAATAAAGGGACTGCAATCTTTTTTGGGAGCCTCAAATTACTACAGGTTTGCTGACACAGTGTGACCGCTCACACACTAGCTAATGAAAGGTGTGAAATTCATTTGGACAGAGGAGCATCAGTGTGTGTTTCAGGAATTAAAGAGAGTTTTGACATATAAAACTCAGTTATAGTATAATTCCAGACTTTCTGAAGGAGTTTATCCCTTCCTGTGACACATCTAATCATATTTTGGTGTGGTTTGGTTTGGTTTTGGTTTTGTTTTGCTTTAGGGCACAAAAAACAACTGGGGTCATACACACCCAAGTCAAAACTATAGCACAAAGACAGGGAGGAGTTAAAAATGACTATACAGGAGTCCCAATTGATGTAATAGAACACAGCTAAAATAGGCACGTGGAAAAAGGGCTAAAAAGACACCAAAACCAAAAATTAAATGGCCTTCGCCATATTGCTCTGTCAGACAAAAGATAAAACGCGGTCGACAGCCCATGCGTCATTTGCTAAAACAGCTGATAACTCAGACAGCAAAACCAAAGGGGAACGTAAACAGTTAAAAAATGGGCATTCCATCAGGAAGTGGCGGACAGTTAAAACTTGGGTGCAATGTGTACAAAGTGGTGGGTTAGTGCCACTAATCAAATGATGATGGCTAAAAACGCAGTGCCCAATACCCAGCATAGTTAAAATTACCTCCTTCCGACGGGAGGGCCGAGATGAGGTTGCCCAACTGCTGGGAGAGGCTTAATAATCCTGAGACTATTCCTATGAAGGGAGGAAAAATTGGCGGTGACAAAGGGACACCACCTCCTGACAGATGGCAACACAGAGATCATCGGAGGCAACATAGGAACTCGCGGGCTGAGGTACGAGGACTGCAGTCTTGGCAGCAGCATCAGCAGCCTCGTTTCCTGGCAGACAGACATGACCAGGAACCCACAGAAGCATCACACTGACTCCACCAAGAGTGAGCAAGTGACAGTTTTCCTAGACCCACTGCACTAAGGGATGGGCAGTGTACAGTGCACATAGACTCTGAAGAGCGCTGAGTGAGTCTGAGCAGAGGACACAATTGAGAAGGCTGTGTCACTGGATGTACTTCGTGGTCTGATACAGGGCAAAGAGCTCGGCTGCAAATACTAAACAGTGTGCCGGAAGCCGATATTGAAAGACATGGGTGCCAATGACGAAGGCACACCCGACCCCACAGTCAGTCCGAAAGCCATCAATGTATACAAAGGTACTATCGGGAAGTTCCATGCGAAGGTCATAAAACTGAAGGCAATAGACCGAGGCTGGAGTACTGTCCTTAGGAAGCGAATGAAGGTCAAAGTTAACACGGGCCGCTTCACAAAGCCAAGGTGGTGAAGGGTTCACACACATCGGGAAAGTTGCAGATAATGTGAAGTGAAGCCTCCATAGCAAGTGCCGAAAGCTGACTCCCAGAGGTAACAGAGAAGTGAGACGCGCCCCATGCTGGTGATCAAAAGAATCATCGAAGGCGGATGCATGGGATGAGTGGCCACATATGGCAGACAAATGGCATGCATACCTGCAAAGCAGAAAGTCACTGCAGTAGGGCAGTGGTAGTTCATCAGCTTCAGCATACAGACTCTCAAACGAGCTAGTGTAAAAGGCACCCGTGGCCAAACGGATGTCACGTTGGTGGATAATGTTGAGACGACGTAAGAGGGATGTATGTGCAGACACACAAACAAAGCACCCATCATCGAGTTTCGAACAGATAAGGGACCTGTACAAACAGAGGAGGGTGGTTCAATCAGCACTCCAAGAAGTACCATTAAGGACATGTAGGACACTGAGGAACCGAGTACAGCAGGCTGCCAGGTAAGACACAAGACCAAGAGTGTTTCCTATTGAGCATGAGCCCCAGAAATTTCGTAGTTTCAACAAACGGAAGGGCAACAGGCCCAGGACGTACAGATGGTGGGAGAAACCATTGGAACCGCCAGAAATTCACATAGACAGTTTTGTCAATGGAAAAGCAAAAGCCATTGTCGATGCTTCAGGAGTAAAGACAGTCAAGACATCA
Source organism: Schistocerca cancellata (assembly GCF_023864275.1). Classification (NCBI taxonomy): domain Eukaryota; kingdom Metazoa; phylum Arthropoda; class Insecta; order Orthoptera; family Acrididae; genus Schistocerca; species Schistocerca cancellata. The sequence continues at coordinate 248,947,473 of NC_064630.1, forward strand.
CTGAAGACGCCACTCAGTGAGACAGGTCCAAGGAGAACTGCAATAGATGGCAAAAACGTTAACAAAAAGGTAGCCGGAGATGCCCAGTGGGAGGCAGGCCATTACAGGGTTAATGATGATAGCAAAAAGGACGACACTCAGGGTGGAACCCTGAGGCACACAGTTTTCCTGGATAAAGGTGTCTGACAAGGCAGAACCCACACACACACCTTGAAAACTAGGTCTTTTAAAAATGCCTGAAGGAAACTGGGCAGGCGCCCATGGAAGCCCACCGTGTAAAGAGCACAGAGGATACCAGTTCTCCAGCAGGTGTTGTAGGTGTTCTCCAAATCGAAAAACATGTCCACAGTCTGGGATTTCCACAGAAAACCATTCATGAAATGGGTGGACAAAGTAATGAGAAGGTCAACTGCAGAATGCCGCGCTCAAAATCCACACTGTGAATTCTTCAGTAAATTGCGAGACTTGAACCACCATACCAGACGGGCATGAATCATACATTCCATCACCTTGCAAACACAGCTGGTAAGAGAGATGGGACAGTAGCTAGAAGGAAGGTTTTTCTCCTTACTGGGCTTATGTATGGGTATGACAGTGGCTTCATGCCAGTGTACAGGATACGTGCCCTCTGGCCAGATGCAGTCGTGTGTGTTAAGCAGAAAGTGGTTACCTGCAAGAGAAAGGTGCTGCAACATCTGAATGTGGATGGCATCTGGCCCTGGGGCGGAGGATCGGGATGAACTGAGAGCATGATCTAGCTCCCCCACAGTAAAGGCAGCATTGCAGTACTCACAATTCAGAGAAGAGAAGAGTATCACACGAGCCGCCTCCGCTCGTTTCCAATAGAGGAAGGCAGTGTGATAGTGGGAAGAGTTCGAAACTTCCGCATAATGGCGGCCCAAGGTGTTGGGGATAGTAATAGGGTCCACGATGACATCGTCAGCTACTGTCAGGCCAGAAATCGGAGAATGGATCTTGGTCCCAGAGAGCCATTGGAGGTCACCCCACACGACAGAGGAGGGGGTGGAACTGTTAAAGGAACTAGTGAATGAAATTTATTTTTACTATCCCGAAGAACACAATGACACTTTGCACGCATCTGTTTATAATGAAAGCAGTTTGCCATCATAGGATAGTGGTTAAAAACGTGGAGAGCTTGTCTCCATGCTCGAATTGTCACGGCATGCCTCAGTCCACCAAGGGACTGGGACACGACGTGGTAAAGATGAAGTGTGAGGAATCGAACATTCTGCAGCAGTAAGGATAATGTTTGTGAGATATTCCACCTGGTCATCACAACTGGGGAAATCTTGTTCTTCGGTCACCAGGGTGGAGTAAAGCTGCCAGTCAGCATTAAGAAGCTGCCATTTGGGCGAGCACGCAGATTGGGTAGGAGTCAGCAAATGGACAGCACACAGGAAATGGTCACTTGAGTAGGTGTCAGAAAGAAAGAACCACTCAAGACGAGGGGCAAGCTGGACAGTGCACATGGATAGGTCCAAATGGGAATTGATGTATGAGGAGTCAGAAAGGAAAACGGGTGTTCTGATATTAAGGCAGAAGAGGTCAAGTTGGTTAAGGAGGTCAGCCAAGATTACACCTCTCTGACAGGTCCTGGGATAACCCCAAAGGGGATGACGTGCATTAAATTGACCGAGTTGCAAAAATGGGGGAGGTAGCTGCCCAATATGTTGAAGGGAGTCTGTCCTGGTGGCAGCAAATGATAGAGAGACATAAATGGTACAGAGGGAAAAAGGCAGGTGGGGAAGGAAAAGGCGAACTTTAACAGCTTGTAGATTGGTAGTCTGGGGGATGGGTTGACTATATATGTCATCCTGTATGAGCAGCATGAAGCCCCCATGAGATGGAATGCCGACCTCAGGGGGAAGGTCAAAACAAATCGGTAATGAATGTGAAAGCACAAAGTGGTCGTGAGGGTGCAATTTCATGTCCTGAAGGCAGAGTACAAGGGGATGCTGTGATGCTAAAAGCAGCCATAAATCCTCTTTGTGGGACTGAAGGTTGCGAACGTTCCATTGGAGGAGAGTCATGATAAGGAAGAGATGTAGGGGTCTCACCTCGCCGGCTGCCAAGTGACAGCCAGGGGAAAGAGTCGCTGCTTCAGGGCACAGAAGCAGGAGGATCCTGCTCCATGGGGTCTACAGAAGCATCGGCTTGCTTGTGAGGTCGGTCCGTGGAGTCAAACGCTGAAACGGTTGTTTGTGCACACCAGCAACACTGAGGCCAGCCGGGCTAAGGTGTCTTTTGACGACGCCATCGAAGAGGATCTTCGAGTTGGCGAAGGAGAAGACCGTTTGCCTTTGGTGGATTTCGTCGAGCCTTTCCGGTTAGAGGAAGGCTTGGGGTTGTTTGGCTGGAGAGACAGAGGAAGTCATCACAGCAGTACTCCTTCTGTCCTTCCTGGCCTACTGGTTGTGTAGCTGGTGGCTTCACCCCTTCAGGTGAGAGTTTGATGGCTTGTTGCACAGCTGGACGGCAGGATGGCAATGCTACCTTGACACAGGACGATCTCTCAACCTCAGAGCTTGACTGGAGGTCGCACGTCTACGTGGCCATGTCCTTCATGGAGCGAGGGGTAACAAGAACAGAACTATAGGTACCAGATAGGAGAATGCAGGGTTTGCGACTAGTCAGTAACTTGCAAGCGACTGGGTAAGGCACTTTTTACTTTACCCAGATCTCTTGAACAGCATGGCCACCATTAAAGTTAATACAGCACAGGGAAGGAGGTGGACAATCGCCCTCGTGGGTGTCTCTACCACAGGTGAAACATTTAGATGGTTGAAATGATGTCACTGGTAGCAGTGCATTGGGTTCAAAGTGTACAGCCGGACTGTGATAATTTTATAGCCTGCTTTGATCTTTGGCGGAAGCACCACTGTATCAAAGGTGAGAAAGAGAGTGTGGTTGGACACTAAGGAGGAATCTACCTTTTTATTACACAATGGACTGCAATGACACCCTGATCAGAGAGGTAAGACTGGATTTCGAGCTTGGTTAGACTGTCGAGCAGCCTTGTGTAAATTACATCACGGGAAGAATTCAAAGTTGTATGGGCTTTGACATGAACAGGTTAACTGTGGAGAAGCGAGGCAGCAAGCAGTTGATGTGCTTGAGAATCAAAGCAAAGTGCCATTCCGTAAATGAAAGCAGGATTTCACAGGGCTGGCAATTGCATCAACATCTTTCTGAATAATAAACAGATTTACCATCTTCCGTATGTGAGACCACTAGGAACTGTGGCGCAGCGCGAAGGGTCTTTGAATCATTAGCCTCATTATGTTTACATTTTGTAGAAGTTGAGTTGGAAGATGATTGACTCATCGCGTGGAAACGCCCCATTACTGCCAGCGCCTTCGATGGAGCACTCCTTCCAACTGGAGCTCCCTTTACAAGGGGGCGCACCTGCCTTAGGTGACTGTTAACACCTCAGATCACACCTCCTAAACACCTGACAGAGGGACCAAACGGCAATTTGGCAAGGTTACAGCTCAGGCAATCACCCCTCTCTGGGCCTGGCCTACACTAGGCAGTACGTGTGAACCCTGCCTGTTGACCCGGGGCTGGGAATTAAGCATTACCCAGCCACCTGTTACGCGTCAGACAAGTGGGCCGGCCCTCAGGAGTGCACAGGGAGGAAGAAGAGAAAGAGGAACCTCAAATGCCAAAGCGGAGAAATGAGAGGAGAAGGGAAACAAAGAAAGGAAAAGGGAGTGAAAAACATAGGTGAGACTGTTCTTACGTCAGCGACAGAATGCAGCACATTACCAATAACACCCCCAGACATGTTCCCCAAGGGAGGGGAAAATGAATAGCAAGAGGATAGACATGCAGCACGGAAGGAAAAAAATGCTGCAAAGGCTGGGGCCCCATGGTAGCCAAGAACAAACCCATCAAAGAGTGGCGAGCCCCCAGGGGGACCATAATTTGGAATGTGTTTTAAGCCAGGAGATTAATGGTGAAGAGCATCCTGTAGCCTAGATGTCAACACAGCTGAATGCAGCAGGGAAGAACTATTGAATGGCAGAGAAGCACATGTCACACCTCAGTTACAGCATCACATATTTTTGATGTTATCTTCATGGAAAAGTTTAGGGTACTAACCGACCACACTGCTCTGAAGTGGTTATTGGGACAAAAAGGCTGGCGAGATGGGCCCTGAGACTTAGCAAATTTGACTAAGAAGTCATACACAAGCCAGAGAAGCAATAAGGGAATGCAGACACATTAAGCAGGAAGGTAGCGGTGGTGAAAGTTCTGAGGTGTGGTCTGGCAGGCAGTGTAGAGCACTGACAGTGAACTAAACAGTGCAGGATACAATTGCAGTTTAACAACTGATAGACTGTTGTGCCAGGCAACGAGGCTAGGGCCGTGGGTAATAGTAACAGTGAAGTTTAAGGAGGAGATTTTAAGGGAAGCATATGATTACATGTTATCTGATCATGACAGCAGCAGACCAACAAACTGGAGAGTGGTCGAGAGATAGGAATGAAATTGGATGTGGATCAATATGTGAGGAATTGCATAGTGTGCACAGTGAGCTGACTTGAATCATAAATGGGTACTGTTGCAGAGGTTACCAGAAGCATCAGAACCTTCTGAAATGATTGGAGTTGATGTACTAGGATTGTTCAATTGTACGCCAGTATGAAACCTATTTGTATTAAAAATAATAAATCACTTTTCTTGGCAGATGGAGTTGATTGCTATGCCAAATCAGCGGGGCAGGAGGAGATTAGTGTTTAACGTCCCGTCGACAGCGAGGTCATTAGAGACGGAGTGCAAGCTCGGGTGGGGGAAGGATGGGGAAGGAATTTGGCCGTGCCCTTTCAAAGGAACCATCCCGGCATTTGCCTGAAGCGATTTAGGGAAATCAGGGAAAACCTAAATCAGGATGGCCGGAGACTGCATTGAACCGTCGTCCTCCCAAATGCGAGTCCAGTGTGCTAACCACTGCAGCACCTCGCTCGGTGTAAATCAGCGGGCAGTGGCAGTTGTACAAGCAATCGTTAACTACTGGATGTTGTAGTTTGGAGTACCAGACATGATAATTACAAACCATGGGATGAATTTTATGTCACACTTACTGAAAGAGCTGTATTGTTAGTGAATTAGAAGAAGTTACACAGTTTTTTAAATAGTTCTTTACAATGAGCCTGACTACTGCTTTTATTTATTTTACAGCCCTTTTCTGCAGTTTAAAAACTGTGTGCATGTTTTGTACCTTCGATCACCAGAAGAGAATTCCACAGCTAAGAATTAAGTGTTTGTCGGAATACTATGTCTGCACAAGACACTGGCTGTTCCAAAATCAGAATAGAACCCTAAAAGCAGAACAACCTGATGACTGTCTTTTTGCCTTATCTTTCAATGTTCATAGCATGTTAACTGGCAATACTCATCTCTAAAAACTTCATGCTTGTTACACAATCTACAGATTTATCACCTATGCTTAATGTGACAGTTGTTTTCTTTACACTGAAGTGCACACTATTTGTTTTCTTTATGTTCATTGTTGATATATTACATAATGACAATCTTAAACCACTTCGAAAATTTCATTTGCTTTCTTTAATAATGGTGCTGGTTTTTTATCAGTAAGAATGATGCTGCTGCCATTATCATCAAACAAAATCCCTTTCCATCTGGAAAGACAAATATGCAGAGAACAGAAATGGAAAATATACTATTCTGAGGTACACTTGTTCTTAATGATTCATGTCTGACAATTGCGGTACTAAAAAATTATGATTGGCAGATTTGTGAACTATCTCTATCATTTGCACCTTTTTTCCCCTGGAATGGTTGGAACCCCTCATTCGCTTTTCCTCTTGCACCTAATGCTTCTATTTGTTTAGTAATATTTTATGTTTAACTGTATCAAAAGCCTTGGATATGTCTAAAAACACGGTTATTCATCTTCGTCAAGAGCTTCAAGTACCAATTTGGTGATATCTGTAATGGCTGATATTGTACTTCGCCCACTTCGGAAACCAAAGTGTGCTTCATTAAAAAGGTCATTATTTATTCATGGAACTCATTAGTCTATCTTTCATGACTGATTTTTGAGAACGTAGACAGTAGTAAAGCCATTTACTGAGTGCATTTGCATTCCTTATGAGATGCCATGACGAGTGTGTTGTGCCAAACTTCGCCAAGGTGACATATCACATTGATTCAGCGGCAGCCAGACGAATCAAGAAATGTGCTAGCCTAGCCATGGTTTGTGAAAGAATACATTTTACTTGCTTGAACCTAGACTCGACCAACAGAGAATTTCTCAAACTATATTTACAGCTGGCCAACCAGGTCAACTCCTGGACATGGGAATGGACTGATGGTGTCACATGGGCCACAGCGGACTCTGCACAAAGTAAGGCCACTGGACATCAGACATCAAAATTCGAGCATGTATCAGAACGACAACCTTCTGATGTTCCCTGCGAGACCATCATCAATGTCACAGGCAGGCAACTGGATGAGGATGCGCTCTCAGTGCTTAAGAGAGAACTCAACTTTGCACCGTCTCCCAAATCTGCACGTATCGGTCTTACCAGCCGACAAAGGCAACACAACTGTAATCTTATCTCATAACGATTACGTTGAGAAAATGCAGGGCTTGCTAGAAGAAGTGCACATCAGAAGATCAACAATTATCCTACCAAGAGAGTGGAGAGGAAGACCATGGCTATTCTCAAAGAATTTAGCTTAACTGATGATGTGAAGAAGCTACTACAGAGAGCATGTGTGTCCACTGAGACTTTACGGACTCCTGAAGGTACACAAAGAGGGAGTGCCTTTATGACCAATTGTCAGCAACATTGGTGCTCTGATGTACTCACTCGCAAAATACCTGAAGGATATGCTTAGCCCTTACATCAGAAAATGTCCACATCATATTCGTTGGGCATCTCAGCAACTTCAGGCTTCATGATTCGGACATCGTTGTGAGTTTCGATGTTGTCTCTCCCTTGACAAAGGTGCCTTTGCAGGAATTCTTGGAACTTGTCAGTCAGAAATTTGACACAGAGACGACCAACCTCGTTAGGCATGTCCTGACATCGACATACTTCCTCTTCGATTGTGGATACTACAAGGAGACAGAAGGAGTAGTCACCAGTCGTCATCAACTTGTTCCTGGAACATTTCGAGGAGGAAGCCCTGGATTCAGTGCAGTGGAAACCTACCTGTTTCTTCCACTATGTTGACGACATCTTCGTCATATGGCCACATGGTAGAGACAAGCTGAATGGTTTCCTCATGCATCTCAGTTCCATACACCAGAACGTCAAGTTTATCATGGAAGTCAAACTGGATGGAGTGATGCCTTCTGAATGTCTTGGTTAAAATAGGAGTAGACGGCAAATTGGGCCATGGCATGTACCATAAGAAGACGCACATCGTCCTTTACTTACATGGAAACAGCTGCCACCATCAAGCGCAGAGGAATGGTGTCTTCAAAACATTGGTTAACATGGCCCTTACTCTGTCAGAATGAGAGCCTTAACCAAGAACTTTAACAGAAAAACGACTACATAGAGAAACAAATTCAGAGAGCTCTACATTTCAAACTGACCATACAACTAGAGGAAACAGAAAAGAAAGCTGAGCAGGATGGGGGTTTAGCATTTATTCCGTTCTGTGGCACTTTATTGGAAAAGATGCCCAGAATTCTTCAAAAAAATCAAGTGAAGACTGTCTTCCATCCACCAATTAAGACATTGGCACTGCTTGGTAATGTCAAGGACAATCTGGGACTACAAAAATCTGGAGTCTACCAGACTCCCTGCAAATTTGACACGACTTACATAGGTCAAACAGTGCGTACTATCAAAGATTGTTGCCAAGAACATCAATGGCTCACCTGACTGCAGCAGCCTAACAAGTAGGTGCCTGCTGAACATTGCCTCTCAGAATTACAAAAAAATGGTACAAATGGCTCTGAGCACTATGGGACTTAACATCAGAGGTCATCAGCCCTCTAGAACTTAGAACTACTTAAACCTAACTAACTTAAGGACATCACACACATCCATGCCCGAGGCAGGATTCGAATCCGCGACGGTAGAGGTCGCGCGGTTCAGACTGAAGCACCTAGAACCGCTCGGCCACACCGGCCAGCTCAGAATTACAAAGAATGAATTATGCCAGACCATGGTTCTGACACAAGACATACAAATACCGGGACTGTATCATTAAAGAATCTATCTAGATTTGAGTACGGGAACTGCTGATCAATCGAGATAGCGGTTACATCCTTAGTAAGGCCTGGGAACCTGCTGTGAATCTGATTGAAAGGAGAAAGGAGACTTCTCACCACGAACTGACTTTGAGAATGGGCACGTGCCCCTGGACGCAGCCTGCGATGGGAACAGATGCTAGACGCCCCGCGCTTGGGTGGGTGTGGACCGTGTTCAGAATACCTGGTGGGGGAGATAAAAGTCCAGCACTGGCACCTTGGCGGTCAGTTTGTCAGTACACCTGATGATGGCAATGTTGTCACTTGCCGAAACATTGTGTCCGCTGGACACTAACACCCAGCTGTTCACCCATGAATTCTTTCATCAACTTGCCTGTAGTTTCAGTACTCTCTGCATTACACTTCTTTAGTAAGGGCACAACCCAATGCGCTTTAGGTCCTCTGGAGAAATACTTTACTTAAAGAAATATTTATTACGTTTGTCAGTGGAGTTTGTGCTCTATCTAAGCAACTGTTGAGAACAGAGACTGGAACTTCTTCCATGCCTGCTGATTTCTTGTTGTTATTATTATTATTATTATTTCTGTATTGTCTTCCCAACTTCAAGCTCTGTTGTGGGAAACATCACTGTACTTGCTTAGTAATTCATTGTTTGTGCGTTATGTGTTTCATGAGGGCACATCAGAAAGTAACTTACACATTATTATAGCAGGCCAAGTAGCATTTATTGAATACTGAACTACATTTCAAAGTGATACACACATTGCTATTTTTTAACATAGACATTAACCACTTCCAAACTATGGTCAGAACATTCAACCAGTCATCTAATTCCCATGTGGGGTGCTCCACAATTGAATAAATCAAAGACCACAACTCCCTGTTGATGGTGCAATTTTGCATTTTTTCCGTGGAGGTGAGATGGTTTGTCACCAATCCGTAGATACTCTCTCTCTGTTGCAGGTATGAAATGATAGGCCCATGTCTCATTGTCCACAGTGACACAGCTTATGAAATCATCATGTTCCACGAAATAATGCTTAAAGAAATCCAGAGATGCCATAAACCTTGTGCTTGTGGCATGCAGGTGACAATGATTGCAGAACCCAGCACAAACAAAATTTCCCATGCTGCAGACGATCTCAAATGATGGAACGAGGGCTGCCTATTGAGACGCATATCCAATGAGCAACGCCCCCAGTAGTCATTCTGTGAGTGCTGTAAATCATTTCCTCCACTGCCTGGAAATTGCCGTCTGTGGACAATGTCGATGGGCTCTCTTACCAATTAACATAACACATCTGCAGCCTTGGTCAAATGTTTGGCATCATTTCACTATGACATCACATTGCATTTATTTCATATAACACCAGAATTTCACAGTGAATCTGTGTGCAGTTTAGATGTTTTGCCTACAGGAATCTTGTTGTCTCACATACACCAACTTTAGAGTACATTTCCAGTTGCCATGCCAATTCACTCCCACAATGTGATGCACCTGTTGTCCATACCATAGCAGAACTGTGACTGCAGAAAACCCAGAACATGTGGTCAGCAATGGGATGGGCTATATAGTAAGTTTTACTGCAGCTTCTCCATGAGACCAAAGGAATAGAGGAGACGTTGAGTTACAGACAGCCACAGCAAAAAGACTGCTATACATATGAGCTTTTGGCCACAACGCCTTCTTCTAAAGAAGAAGAAAAAACCACACGCACACCCCCCCCCCCACACACACACATACGAGACCACTGTCTCTGGCCGCTGAAGCCAGACTCAGCTGCCAGAGACAGAGTGAGTGAGTGAGTGTGTGTGTGTGTGTGTGTGTGTGTGTGTGTGTGTGTGTGCGCGTGTGTGTGTTTTCCACTTTAAAAGAAAGCTGAAGGCTCTAATACATAGAAGTTGACTAGAGTGGTCCAATGAAGGCCATAAAATGTAAATAATAATAAATAATAACATAGTAGTCTTTTTCTTATATATATCTGCAACTCAACATCTCCTTCATATGGCAAGTTGCAATATATCTTCTTCACCATAGTGTCACTATTCCATCCTCGATTTACCATTGTTTTTCAAAATTTTGTTCACCAGGTTTTTCTTTTATTCTTGCCACAGCTCTGATTTGTATATTACAGTTTCATGTGTTATGACATCTCATAATACTTTGCTTTTTTGTCTGGAAGGACATTCTAGTACTAACTGTTACCCATCTATTTTTCTTTGCTGCTGCTGTTGAAGTGGCTACTTTTGTAAATGCCTCCTCAAAAATTAATTTAATCACTGAGCTGAATTTACAGACTTCAGGATCTACATCGTTTTCCATGTACACTTCATTCTACGTTAGATTTTCGAATTTCTTAGGAAAAATTCGTATTTTACATTCAAAGAAGATTCTTTTAAAAGCCTGCAGTTTTGTAGGTTTTATTAATCCTATCTTTAGCTTAAATATCAGACAGTAGTGATCAGAGAGCCAAGATATTTTATAACCATTTTAAATTTTCCCTTTTGATTATCTGTAAGCACATAATCGAAGACGGATGCTGAACTTTTTGATACCTTAGCAGCACCATTTACTGTTTGTGCCATGCAAAAGAGTTCATAACTGAAATTATTATTAATTTCTCCCCCCATACCTGTGTTAATGTTCAACTCTCCACATATTATTATATTATTAGTTTTGAGATCTTAGACATGTTCTTGGAGTTCAATTAATGTGATAAAGAAAGTTTCCCCATTACCATTAGGCAATTGGTACACAAACACAATTATTGATTTCTTACAGATGCTTCGTTAGTTCAATGGCTGCCAATACACAGTGTTTACCTACACTAATTGTGATTAAATTTTCTCTATCTTCAAAATGTGTGCCACTACTAAGAAAAATGATTAAACATCACATTATATCAGAAACCAGTAATTCCAATGACTGACTTATGGCTACAGGGAATGTGCTGAAACAAGTGACAGGGCAACCAGCAACAGAACAAGATTATGTCTCTCTTCAATTGAAAAGAAGTGCTATAAATGATTAGCGAGAGGTAGCATATATATATATATATATATATATATAGTTATAATAGAAGGAATGTGTGTATGTCTGTGTTCGTTTGTGTGTCTGTCGACCTGCCAGCACTTTCATTTGGTAAGTCACATCATCTTTGTTTTTATATATATATATATATATATATATATATATATATATATATATATATAAAAAGAAAGATGATGAGACTTACCAAACAAAAGCGCTGGCAGGTCGATAGACACACAAACAAACACAAACATACACACAAAATTCTAGCTTTCGCAACCAACGGTTGCCTCGTCAGGAAAGAGGGAAGGAGAAGGAAAGACAAAAGGATATGGGTTTTAAGGGAGAGGGTAAGGAGTCATTCCAATCCCGGGAGCGGAAAGACTTACCTTAGGGGGAAAAAAGGACAGGTATACACTATATATATATATATATATATATATATATATATATATATATATATATATATATATATATATGATAATCATTTCTTAAATATAATAGAAAATATAGGGACAAACAGTTCAAGAGAAAAATCACAACAGTTTGTTGAAAAAGCAATGCTCATGTAATTCAGTCATATGAATGTATCACCAACTTATCCTTCTGAACTAAGAACAATATATATTCTCTAAAAATAAAAGTGCATCTGGATTTCATAGAGTTTCCAATAGAGTACAAAAGATTTGTTTGCATATAAGCAGCCCATCTTATCTGAAGTATGTATTGCACAATCACTAAATGAAGACTTTTCCAGAGAAACTGAATTATGTCATCGTTAAACACATCTATAAGAAAGGTGATAGAACAGATGTCAATAACTATCAACCTGTTTCACTACAGACACCATTTGGCAAAATATTTCAGAACATGATTTATTCTAGAGTAGTATATCTCACCTGAGTGACAATTATACCCTCATTATATCATGGCTTGCAGTTCACAAGAGTTGCTCTACTGAACATGTCATTTACATGTTCACTCAACAAACTTTACAAGCATTAAATAAGAAAATAGTGCTGGCTGGCATTTTCTGCAACCTATATAAGGCATTTGTCTGGGTGAACAACAATATCCTCCTAGATAAACTGAGGTTTTATTGAACTGATGGTATAGCCAACTAATGGACAATGTCACATACAACCAAAAGAATGCAGAAAAGATGTACTTAGTAATTCACCCATGGTAGTCCAAGGACGTTGTTCTGAGAGGGTAGAAATAACATATGTGGTTCCTCAAGATTCAACCTTAGGCCCACTATTGTTCTTGATGTATGTAAACAAACTTCCACATATTAAGCAGAATTAATTCTTTTTGTGGCTGGCGCTAGTATTGTAATCAATCAAAGCATACAAACAGCAACATAAGAAATGGTACATAATGGTCTTAATACATATCATTGACTGGTTTTCTGTACATGGTCTCTCACTCACTTTTAAAAACATGCAACATATTCAGTTCTGCCATCCAGAGGTACTTCATCAAAGACAAGTGTAACACATTGAGAGGAAATAATAAATAGGATAGAAAGTTCAAAATTCTATTATGTAACCTCAACTCGAAAAAGCACATTTTAGAACTCTTAAAACAACTTAGCTCACTGAGATTTGCTCTTAAGACTCATTGCAAATCTTGGGGAGAGACAAATCAGTATGTCGACATATTTTGCATATTTTCATTCAATCTACATCTATACTCTGCAAACCACTGTGATCTGAATGGCAGAGTGTATGCCCCGCTGTACCAGTCATTGGGATGTCTTCCTGTACCATTCATATATGGAGCGCAGGAAGAATGATTGACTGAATGCCTCTGGCGTGCAGTAACTATTGTAACCTTAACCTTGCGATCCTTATGTGAATGATATGTAGGGGATCACCCCCATGAACCATGGACCTTGCTGTTGGTGGGGAGGCTTGCGTGCCTCAGCGATACAGATGGCCGTACCGTAGATGCAACCACAACGGAGGGGTATCTGTTGAGAGGCCAGACAAACATGTGGTTCCTGAAGAGGGGCAGCAGCCTTTTCAGTAGTTGCAGGGGCAACAGTCGGGATGATTGACTGATCTGGCCTTGTAACATTAACCAAAACGGCCTTGCTGTGCTGGTACTGCGAACGGCTGAAAGCAAGGGGAAACTACAGCCGTAATTTTTCCCGAGGACATGCAGCTCTACTGTATGATTAAATGATGATGGCGTCCTCTTGGGTAAAATATTCCGGAGGTAAAATAGTCCCCCATTCGGATCTCCGGGCGGGGACTACTCAAGAGGACGTCGTTATCAGGAGAAAGAAAACTGGCGTTCTACGGATCGGAGCATGGAATGTCAGATCCCTTAATCGGGCAGGTAGGTTAGAAAATTTAAAAAGGGAAATGGATAGGTTAAAGTTAGATATAGTGGGAATTAGTGAAGTTCGGTGGCAGGAGGAACAAGACTTTTGGTCAGGTGATTACAGGGTTATAAATACAAAATCAAATAGGGGTAATGCAAGAGTAGGTTTAATAATGAATAAAAAAATAGGAGTGCGGGTTAGCTACTACAAACAGCATAGTGAACGCATTATTGTGGCCAAGATAGACACAAAGCCCATGCCTACTACAGTAGTACAAGTTTATATGCCAACTACCTCTGCAGATGATGAAGAAATAGATGAAATGTATGACGAGATAAAAGAAATTATTCAGGTAGTGAAGGGAGACGAAAATTTAATAGTCATGGGTGACTGGAATTCGTCAGTAGGAAAAGGGAGAGAAGGAAACATAGTAGGTGAATATGGACTGGGGCTAAGAAATGAAAGAGGAAGCCGCCTGGTAGAGTTTTGCACAGAGCATAACTTAATCATAGCCAACACTTGGTTCAAGAATCATAAAAGAAGGTTGTATTCCTGGAAGAATCCTGGAGATACTAAAAGGTATCAGATAGATTATATAATGGTAAGACAGAGATTTAGGAACCAGGTTTCAAATTGTAAGACATTTCCTGGGGCAGATGTGGATTCTGACCACAATCTATTGGTTATGAACTGCAGATTGAAACTGAAGAAACTGCAAAAAGGTGGGAATTTAAGGAGATGGGACCTGGATAAACTGAAAGAACCAGAGGTTGTAGAGAGTTTCAGGGAGAGCATAAGGGAACAATTGACAGGAAGGGGGGAAATAAATACAGTAGAAGAAGAATGGGTAGTTCTGAGGGATGAAGTAGTGAAGGCAGCAGAGGATGAAGTAGGTAAAAAGACGAGGGCTAATAGAAATCCTTGGGTAACAGAAGAAATATTGAATTTAATTGATGAAAGGAGAAAATATAAAAATGCAGTAAATGAAGCAGGCTAAAAGGAATACAAACGTCTCAAAAATGATATCGACAGGAAGTGCAAAATGGCTAAGCAGGGATGGCTAGAGGACAAATGTAAGGATGTAGAGGCTTGTCTCACTAGGGGTAAGATAGATACTGCCTACAGGAAAATTAAAGAGACCTTTGGAGACAAGAGAACCACTTGTATGAATATCAAGAGCTCAGATGGAAACCCAGTTCTAAGCAAAGAAGGGAAAGCAGAAAGGTGGAAGGAGTATATAGAGGGTTTATACAAGGGCGATGTACTTGAGGACAATATTATGGAAATGGAAGAGAATGTAGATGAAGACGAAATGGGAGATAAGATACTGCGTGAAGAGTTTGACAGAGCATTGAAAGACTTGAGTCGAAACAAGGCCCCGGGAGTAGACAACATTCCATTTGAACTACTGATGGCCTCGGGAGAGCCAGTCATGACAAAACTCTACCATCTGGTGAGCATGATGTATGAGACAGGCGAAATACCCTCAGACTTAGAGAAGAATATAATAATTCCAATCCCAAAGAAAGCAGGTGTTGACAGATGTGAAAATTACCGAACTATCAGTTTAATAAGTCACAGCTGCAAAATACTAACACGAATTCTTTACAGACGAATGGAAAAACTGGTAGAAGCCGACCTCGGGGAAGATCAGTTTGGATTCCGTAGAAATACTGGAACACGTGAGGCAATACTGACCTTACAACTTATCTTAGAAGAAAGATTAAGGAAAGGCAAACCTACGTTTCTAGCATTTGTAGACTTAGAGAAAGCTTTTGACAATGTTGACTGGAATACTCTCTTTCAAATTCTAAAGGTGGCAGGGGTAAAATACAGGGAGCGAAAGGCTATTTACAGTTTGTACAGAAACCAGATGGCAGTTATAAGAGTCGAGGGGCATGAAAGGGAAGCAGTGGTTGGGAAAGGAGTAAGACAGGGTTGTAGCCTCTCCCCGATGTTATTCAATCTGTATATTGAGCAAGCAGTAAAGGAAACAAAAGAAAAATTCGGAGTAGGTGTTAAAATTCATGGAGAAGAAGTAAAAACTTTGAGGTTCGCCGATGACATTGTAATTCTGTCAGAGACAGCAAAGGACTTGGAAGAGCAGTTGAACGGAATGGACAGTGTCTTGAAAGGAGGATATAAGATGAACATCAACAAAAGTAAAACGAGGATAATGGAATGTAGTCAAATTAAGTCGGGTGATGCTGAGGGGATTAGATTAGGAAATGAGACACTTAAAGTAGTAAAGGAGTTTTGCTATTTAGGGAGTAAAATAACCGATGATGGTCGAAGTAGAGAGGATATAAAATGTAGACTGGCAATGGCAAGGAAAGCGTTTCTCAAGAAGAGGAATTTGTTAACATCGAGTATAGATTTAAGTGTCAGGAAGTCATTCCTGAAAGTATTTGTATGGAGTGTAGCCATGTATGGAAATGAAACATGGACAGTAAATAGTTTGGACAAGAAGAGAATAGAAGCTTTCGAAATGTGGTGCTACAGAAGAATGCTGAAGATAAGGTGGGTAGATCACGTAACTAATGAGCAGGTATTGAATAGGATTGGGGAGAAGGGAAGTTTGTGGCACAACTTGACTAGAAGAAGGGATCGGTTGATAGGACATGTTTTGAGGCATCAAGGGATCACAAATCTAGCATTGGAGGGCAGTGTGGAGGGTAAAAATCGTAGAGGGAGACCAAGAGATGAATACACTAAGCAGATTCAGAAGGATGTAGGTTGCAGTAGATACTGGGAGATGAAGAAGCTTGCACAGGATAGAGTAGCATGGAGAGCTGCATCAAACCAGTCTCAGGACTGAAGACCACAACAACAACAACATGTAGGGGATTGTAGTATATTCCTAGAGTAATCATTAAAGGCAGTTCTTGAAACTTTGTTAATAGACTTTCTCGGGATAGCTTATGTCTATCTTCAAGAATATTCTACCAATGAGCCGAAGTCTACCATCTGCTTTACCCATGACTGGGCCTATGTAATCACTCCATCTCATATCCCTATAAAGTGTTTTACCCAAATAGTTGTACGAGTTGGCAGATTCCAACTGTGACTCATTCATACTATAGTCATAGGACACAATGTTAATGTCATATGGAATAATGTCTTAACTGCTCAAAACCATGTTGTAAGAATAATATCTGGTGCTCACTCATGATCATCTTGTCGGCAGTCTGACTATTACATCACAGTATATTTATTCTCTCATGAAGTTTGTTGTAATTCTAAAAGAACAATGGTGTACATAACTACAAAACCAAAAGAAAAAAGTGACACTCATTATGTCGCATTAAGATTGTCTTTAGCACAAAAAGGTGTGCACAATCCTGCAATACAAGTTTTTAACACTTACAAAGTGATATAAAATACAAGACAGACAGCAAAGAATAAATTGCAAAAGTTTCTCCTTGACAACACCTATTCCATAGAAGAATTCCGTATTACTGTAATGGTTAAAAGGTGGTGGGTAGGAATTACTAAATCACATGTGTGTGTGGGGGGGGGGGGGGGGGGGGGGGGACCACAACTTCTTGTAAATGATCAGCATGAAAGCGTATTTACAAAATAATTTTCTTGTGCAAATGATTCATGGAACATGAAAATAACTAAGCAATCTCTGTATAAGTATGTGATCCCCCACCCTTTAAAATCTGTAGCTCTAAAGTAGCAACTGGGACAGCCATATAACAATAACACACTGTACTGTATTTCACTATTTCTACAATAGTTTTCTGTAATGAATATAACATTGCTCCTGAAAGACTGCAATTCAACTTCAAGCTGGTGTACTTTATTTTTAAAAAGATTACATATTTTGATGAAGACTACATAATTCTGAGCAAATTGCTGTGTTGTTTGTGCACTATGGTGTTGTATTTTCAACCTTTCATGTATATCTTGAAAAACATTCTGAACCAACAGACTCTTAAGGAATAATCACAAAAATGACCTAGTCCTCTTGACCGTGACAACAGATATTCGACTATGTGGGGCCCCACGCCCACCTTCTATATTCCAATTCCACTAACTGTCCTTTACCAGTTCTGTTGAAAAGCAGACCATGCCTAGTGTAGTGACATCTCAAAATAGCCCTATCAGCATCCACGAAATCTGTGTCCAGTGAACTGTCATCAGTGCTATCTGTAGTTCTGCACCAATTCGCCATACAGCACTGCCACGACAAGGCCAATGATGCTGCCAGAACTGCTCAACTGTGCTCACATTGGAGCTACTACTTGGGAAAGTTGTCTTACTCATGTCATCACCTATCCTGTGCACCCCCTTCCCTATCCAAGCTGCTTCCTATCCCATCCATTATTGGATCATCTTTAATGATACAGTTACAATTAATGTCCTACACCAGGGATGCAGACTGCTGCTTGCGATTCCCCACGCTGTCTGTCATTAATATTGTGCTGATCCATTCCTTACCTTTTGTTCATGTTTTTTATTTTTTTTCTCATCTTTCACTCCCTTCTAGAAAGGATGAATGGGCACTTTGAGAACTAAGTTCTTTTGAGCCAAGCCAGTTTAGCTGACAATAGGGCAGGGGGATCCCAAATTGGAATTTTTTTTTTTTTTTGCTACCTTTCCATAGTCACGTTGAGGTGTTTGTGGCCTGGGGTACTAGCAATTCTGTACAACCCTGCCCTAAACATACTATCACATGATTCAGACCAGTACTCTGTTTGAAAATACTGGTGACCTGATACTCTTCCCCTAACTTCTCCTGTAACTGAAGGTATACATCTCTGCAATGACTGCTACCTAGCAGTACTTTCTTCTTCCTAAAACTTGTGTTATTCTTATGGCATGTGTCCACTAGCAAGTAACTTCAACAACTAACTTCTGCAAGCACTTGCTGAGGTGTTCAGATTAGTATAAAAACTTGCAGAAGTTTAATTCTGCAAGTTGCTTGAACCAGTTAATTTCAAGTACTTGCAGAAGTGTTTCCACTAGAGTTGCGTTATGAGAGAAGCAAGACGAAGTTTACAGAGTTGTGTTTACGAAGCAGAGAAGCCGCCACCATTGCATCATCATCATCATCATCATATTTATTAAAGGAAGACCATGATAAAAACAATAAATTAAGAAGAAAGAAGTATTTGGGTGAAGAAATACATCATACAGAGACGTACATAGGAGTTTTTCAGAAACATTACTGAACGATCTAGTCAGAGGAATTAGCTCAGATTAAAAACTTTCTGAGAATGTTGCAGACAAGTTTTGAAAATCTCTTATCTGTTGCACAATACAATACTTAAAAATCAGATACAAAAATGCTGCAAGCTGTATCACCAAGATATTGCCTTTTAATTATATTTATAGATTGGAAACACTAACAGCCAACCAGCTACAAAATACAGATTTATCAAACCCTCACCATGGTTTCAACAGTTTTAAAACTGTCTTCTTCTGAAGGTATTGTAACTATTAACAAATATTACGACATTTTGTATGGAACAGAGATGGCATCATTACAATAAGCAAAATTACAGGAGATCTTAACAAACAATATTAGTGAAGCATAGTCACGCAGAGTCACATATTATCAAAATCCAATGCAGGACTCTGTTCAGTACATGTGCCCGTCATCGACTTAATTACCATTTAAAATACATGATTTAAACGTATTGGTACTCTACTGTAGGGGTTTTTCTTAAAACTTTTTATAATAGCACACACTATCTTTTAGTTACTCTTCAATTTTTGCAAACAATAATTATTACAAACGCAACACATTTATGTTCACACTAAGATTAAAAATTAGATAAAATATAAAGACATCTCAGACTACCATTCTAATTTCCCTTTTGGTGAAACAAAGTAATCAGGAACTTCATTTCGCACTCCCTTGGTTGATGTTGGCCAGTTATATTTGTTTAGGGGTTCCAATGGTACAATTGTTTTGGCCCATCTGTCTGCCATTCATTTCTGACAGTGATACTTTCGTATTAGTAGTGAATACAAGAAACTTTTGCAAGTGTGAGAAAAACTTCCAGCAACAGGCAAGTTCAGCAGGTACGTGCAGCAAGACGAAAGAAACTGTTTTCACTAACATGTGAAAGCTATCACTAACTTGTGGAAGCTACTTCTGCAAGCCGACAAAACTTGTACAAGTTGACTTGCTGCTGGGGTTTCCATGTCAAGGAAATTGCAGAAGTAGCTTCTGCAAGTGACTTGAGAAGTTTACTTTGTCATTGATACCATTTTTAGGCTTCCACCTCATGGTGCTAATTTCCTACTTCTACATCACCTTGAGGCTCTTCTTCCCTCCAATCTGGTAGCTGTTTTTGGTAGACACAATAAAACTGTCAGACAGCATCACCCTTCTCCTAGCCTTCCTACCAAATACCAGTTCCCAACCATCCCTCTTACCACCACTCCCTTCCTTCATCCTCACTGGGGCTCTTCTAGCTTCTTCTAATGTGCCTGAAAAGCATAGAGCTTACTTTCGTGCTCCTCATTAATCCGTTCCTGCTGCATACTTACAAAGTAATTTAATAGTAATTACCATTTTTATCAGTTTGAGTAGATTAGTGCTAGTCATAATTTGTTGTTAGCAAACTTCACAGAAGTTGACACGAGTGGTTACTTCTGCCTGTTACTGAATAACTTGACGTGGTCTGTGTCTCTGAATGTTTTCTTTCATGATGGGATTTACGGAACACGGTGTGTGTGTGTGTGTGTGTGTGTGTGTGTGTGTGTGTGTGTGTGTGTGTGTGTGTGTGAATACATCAATGCTGAGGCACTAAGAATGTCAAATTTTAGTAATTTGTAACAATATGCCAAGATTATGGATAGATTGAAGACCATGTTGCTCACTGCTAAACGTTCCAATTCCTGCAGCTAGGCCAGTCTTTTAGAGGTATTTGCTACTGTCGAGTATACAGAAGAATTCCTCAGGATGAGATGTGCGGCAAGTTACAACCATCCTGGACATTAACAGTTACTGAAAAGCTGCCATAGCGATTAATTTGACAGTATATTTACTAAAAACACATCTACATTACTACTCCAAAATGCAAAATTAAGTGCCTGGCAGAGGGTCATCGAACCACCTTCACATTATTTCTCAACCATTCCACTTTCGAACAGGGTGCGGGAGAAATGAACGCTTGAATCCTCCTGTGCGAGCTATAACTTCTCTTATTTTATCATTATGATCATTTCTCCCTATGTAATTGGGTGCCAACAGAATATTTTTGCAATCAGAGGAGAATGTTGGTGACTGAAATTTCAAGAGACGATCCTACCACAGATAAAAAGTCTTTGTTTTATTGATCGCCACCTCAATTTGCATATCATGTCTGTGACACTCTCTCCCCTCTTTCATGATAATACAAAACAAACTGCTCTTCTTTGAGTCTTGCCTATATACTCCATCAGTCCCATCTAGTGCAGATCGCATACCACACAGCAATATTCTAGAAAATGGCAGACAAATGTGTAAGCAGTCTCTTTAGTAGTCCTGCTGCATTTTCTAAGTGTCCTGTCAATAAATTATAGTTCTTAGTTTGCTTTGCCCACATTATCTATGTGATTATTCCACTGTACATTATTCATAATATTGTACTACCTAAATATCTAATATTTAATTGAACTTACAGCCATTAGATTTGTGTGATTTATTGCATAACCAAACTTCAGTGGATTTCTTTCTGTACTTATGTGAAAGACATCACACTTTTCATTCGTTAAAATCGATTGCCACTTTTCACACCATGTAAAGTCATCCAATGACTAAAAGCAACTGCAAAATGATTTAGGCAAGATCTAAATGACAGCATCATCTCCACACAATCTAAGAGAGCTAAGTTGTTTATGTAGATCAGGAACAGCAGGGAGCCTTGGGGAATGCCAGATATTACTTCTGTTTTACTCGATGATTTTCTTTCAATTACTACAAACTGTGACCTATCTGACAGGAACTCAGGAAACAAGTCGCACAACTTAGGTGATACTCCTCAGGCACGTAATTTGATTAAAAATCTCTTGTGAGGACCAGTGTCAAAATCTTACTGGAAATATGATAACATGGAATCAATCTGACATCTCCTGTTGATAACACTCATTAAATTGTGAGAACAAAGAGTTAGTTGTGTTTCACAAGAATGAGATTTTCTGAATCCATCCTGACTGTCAATAAATTGATTTCTTTCAGGTAATTCACAATGTTGAAACACAGTATATGTCCTAAAAGCCTACAACAAATTGGCATTACTGATACGGATCCACAAGGTTGTCCCTCGGAAGTTTCGGATGAGATTATCTCAAAAACTATACATCGGGTAAAAATAGTGTAAGACAAGTTCGTATGCCCAAAGGTGGACATCAAATGATACTACACGTGAGCCCCAACACCCACCCCCTTGCAATTTTGAATAATGTTTTTGCTTGGATGTCGTCTATTTGGGAAACAATCCGCATACAATTGCACAGCTGCAGTGTAATTGTTATGGCATTCACCTAAAATTAACATCAGATCAACAATCTCTGTAGGAGGGTAGTGAGCCATGTTTCGCTAAAGAATAATTTACTTTCATCAGTCGATGTTTACAGTTCACAGTCTGAAAGTGAAGTGAATCATTCTAAATAAATCGGAGTCCTTTCCCAATTTTAATGTGTCTCGATTTCAGTGCCATCCGTCAATGGTTTAAAAAATGTTTCAGACAAAACTTGATTACTTTTTTTATGGAGAATCCGAATCTGCAATAAAAAATGGGAGTTCCATTTAAGATTTAAAAGTGCCCCTACCCCACCCAAGGGGCAAGACGCTATAATTAAGATTTGACATCTTCAATGAGGGCAAATGGAATAAGCCTAGACAAGAAACAGAAAAGCCGAAAGTAATGTCAACAGTGATATAATTTATGATGTGGAGAGGCCTTGATATGAGATATTTACATAGGCTGCATCAACAGTGAACAACTATGGCATAATGCCATACGTGCTAGAAAATGAAAACGTGCACTTGAAATGCAGCGAACAGTTGAAACTAGCCAGTACTGTGGAATTAAACATTTCGTTTCAAATACATTGACTGCCTCTGCGGAAAAGGTTAACAAAAGTCAAATTTCTTTAGCAAACAGACAAAACTAACTTCATTGTTCTGCAAGCCGATTAATGCTTGACTGTCAGAAAGGTGGTAATAAAATAAAATCTGAAACTAATGACATATTTTAGCCTTCGTAATAATGTGAATGTGTTTTAATTCACTTGATAGCTCCCAGCCACAGATATCCGTTTTGTTTTCATTTGACGTGACAGTAAACGAAGGAGAAACAGCAAAATCACTAAATGTAAACACGGGTCATGTGGAGACACCCACTATAGCTCAGACTGCTCTGCGCATCAATAATAAAAAAAAATCGAATTTTCAAAATATGTTCACCTCGTAGCGCACATCTTTCTGAAAAGTCTGAAACATAAAACATATGTATTCGAGGAAATGTAAGACATATTATTTGGTCTTAAGTATGCCAAAGTGCAGTGCCATGCCTCTTCATAAAGCATTTTTCTACCGCACGTCCAAATTATATTCAGGAGAGTGGAAACTGAAATGTCCTGTGGTGCCTCTCCTGCTCCCAGTCGGTCGGTTTGACAGCCTGCCCCTCTTAAAAAAAATCTCGCTATTAATAGCAGATGGGATTATTTGTAATTGAGAGAACAAGAACTCTTCAGAAAATCTGAACTCTTTATTGCCTATTAGTTAATAACTTGCTGTTTTGTGTGACATAAAATTAAATATAGGATATATAAAACCAATACTGACAAGTGATAAGCAAGAAATTACACATTTTCTCAAACCATAGCTCCAAGCATTTTTTTCTCTCTAACCATGCTACCACTTTACATGGCGTGCTATCCTTTCTGCGAAAGAATCTGTTACCTCAGCATAGAGAGCTGCACCAAACCAGTCTCAGGACTGAAGACCACAACAACAACAAACTCATCAAAGTTCGTCAAGCGTTTTGCTACATGAAAAATCGAAGTGTCGTTATCTAATACTGAAAAAGCTGTAGAAGTAATACCCAAGACTGGTATGGCTTCTCGATCTGATTACGTATATTTTGTCACTGTCTGCTAGATAAAACAAAATAGGCCTTTCTAGTATGGCAGCAATTTTGTAACACACCAAATAAACGAGACTGTTTTGGCACAAATGGCCATGTTTATATCACAACAGAATATAATCTACGAAGTACCAACATCAAATGCCTATCAGGCCTACTACAAGCAAAAAGCTTTATGTTAGGAAACAGTTTCACGTTTGATTCATATGCACCAGCTTCTCAAGCATGAGATCGAAAAGTAGTATTACGAAATTTTTATATAAATTTGGATTCGTCTTATTCTTCCATAATTTGTGTAATGTCCCCGTTTCTTCTCCTTCCTCGTTCTAACAATCTTGTCAGCAACAATTTTGTAGCCGGCCGGAGTGGCCGAGCGGTTCTAGGTGTTTCAGTCTGGAACCGAGCGACCGCTATGGTCGCAGGTTCGAATCCTGCCTTGGGCATGGATGTGTGTGATGTCTACATCTACATCTACATCCATACTCCGCAAGCCACCTGACGGTGTGTGGCGGAGGGTACCTTCAGTACCTCTATCGGTTCTCCCTTCTATTCCAGTCTCGTATTGTTCGTGGAAAGAAGGATTGTCGGTATGCCTCTGTGTGGGCTCTAATCTCTCTGATTTTATCCTCATGGTCTCTTCGCGAGATATACGTAGGAGGGAGCAATATACTGCTTGACTCTTCGGTGAAGGTATGTTCTCGAAACTTCAATAAAAGCCCGTACCGAGCTACTGAGCGTCTCTCCTGCAGAGTCTTCCACTGGAGTTTATCTATCATCTCCGTAACGCTTTCGCGATTACTAAATGATCCTGTAACGAAGCGCGCTGCTCTCCATTGGATCTTCTCTATCTCTTCTATCAACCCTATCTGGTACGGATCCCACACTGCTGAGCAGTATTCAAGCAGTGGGCGAACAAGCATACTGTAACCTACTTCCTTTGTTTTCGGATTGCATTTCCTTAGGATTCTTCCAATGAATCTCAGTCTGGCATCTGCTTTACCGATGATCAACATTATATGATCATTCCATTTTAAATCACTCCTAATGCGTACTCCCAGATAATTTATGGTATTAACTGCTTCCAGTTGCTGACCTGCTATTTTGTAGCTAAATGATAAAGGATCTATCTTTCTGTATATTCGCAGCACATTACACTTGTCTACATTGAGATTCAATTGCCATTCCCTGCACCATGCGTCAATTCGCTGCAGATCCTCCTGCATTTCAGTACAATTTTCCATTGTTACAACCTCTCGGTACACCACAGCATCATCTGCAAAAAGCCTCAGTGAACTTCCGATGTCATCCACCAGGTCATTTATGTATATTGTGAATAGCAACGGTCCTATGACCCTCCCCTGCGGCACACCTGAAATCACTCTTACTTCGGAAGACTTCTCTCCATTGAGAATAACATGCTGCGTCCTGTTATCTAGGAACTCCTCAATCCAATCACACAATTGGTCTGATAGTCCATATGCTCTTACTTTGTTCATTAAACGACTGTGGGGAACTGTATCGAACGCCTTGCGGAAGTCAAGAAACACGGCATCTACCTGTGAACCCGTGTCTATGGCCCTCTGAGTCTCGTGGACGAATAGCGCGAGCTGGGTTTCACATGACCGTCTTTTTCGAAACCCATGCTGATTCCTACAGACTAGATTTCTAGTCTCCGGAAAAGTCATTATACTCTAACACAATACGTGTTCCAAAATTCTGCAACTGATCGACGTTAGAGATATAGGTCTATAGTTCTGCACATCTGTTCGACGTCCCTTCTTGAAAACGGGGATGACCTGTGCCCTTTTCCAATCCTTTGGAACCCTACGCTCTTCTAGAGACCTACGGTACACCGCTGCAAGAAGGGGGGCAAGTTCCTTCGCGTACTCTGTGTAAAATTGAACTGGTATCCCATCAGGTCCAGAGGCCTTTCCTCTATTGAGCGATTTTAATTGTTTCTCTATCCCTCTGTCGTCTATTTCGATATCTACCATTTTGTCATCTGTGCGACAATCTAGAGAAGGAACTACAGTGCAATCTTCCTCTGTGAAACAACTTTGGAAAAAGACATTTAGTATTTCGGCCTTTATTCTGTCATCCTCTGTTTCAGTACCATTTTGGTCACAGAGTGTCTGGACATTTTGTTTTGATCCACCTACCACTTTGACATAAGACCAAAATTTCTTAGGATTTTCTGCGAAGTCAGTACATAGAACTTTACTTTTGAATTCATTGAACGCCTCTCGCATAGCCCTCCTCATACTACATTTCGCTTCGCGTAATTTTTGTTTGTCTGCAAGGCTTTGGCTATGTTTATGTTTGCTGTGAAGTTCCCTTTGCTTCCGCAGCAGTTTTCTAACTCGGTTGTTGTACCACTGTGGCTCTTTTCCATCTCTTACGATCTTGCTTGGCACATACTCATCTAACGCATAATATACGACGGTTTTGAACTTTGTCCACTGATCCTCAACACTATCTGTACTTGAGACAAAACTTTTGTGTTGAGCCAACAGGTACTCTGAAATCTGCTTTTTGTCACTTTTTCTAAACAGAAATATCTTCCTACCCTTTTTAATATTCATATTTACGGCTGAAATCATCGATGCCGTAACCGCTTTATGATCGCTGATTCCCTGTTCTGCGTTAACTTTTTCAAATAGTTCGGGTCTGTTTGTCACAAGGAGGTCTAATATGTTATCCCCACGAGTCGGTTCTCTGTTTAACTGCTCAAGGTAGTTTTCAGATAAAGCACTTAAAAAAATTTCACAGGATTCTTTGTCCCTGCCACCCGTTATGAACGTTTGAGTCTCCCAGTCTATATCTGGCAAATTAAGATCTCCACCCAGAACTATAACATGGTGGGGAAATCTACTCGAAATATTTTCCAAATTATCCTTCAGGTGCTCAGCCACAACAGCTGTTGAGCCAGGGGGCCTATAGAGACATCCAATTACCATGTCTGAGCCTGCTTTAACCGTGACCTTCACCCAAATCATTTCACATTTCGGATCTCCGTCAATTTCCTTCGATACTATTGCACTTCTTATCGCTATAAACACGCCTCCCCCTTCACTGTTCAGCCTGTCTCTACGGTATACATTCCAGTCTGAGTTTAGGATTTCATTACTGTTTACGTCTGGTTTCAGCCAACTTTCTGTCCCTAGTACTATATGGGCATTGTGACCGTTTATTAATGAGAGCAGTTCTGGGACCTTTCTATAGACGCTCCTGCAGTTTACTATTAGCACATTAATATTGTTATTCCCTGTTGCATTTTGCCTACTCCTACCTTGCCGCGTCTCAGGAGGCGTCTTGTCGGGCCTAGGGAGGGGATTCTCTAACCTAAAAAACCCCCATGTGCACTCCACACGTACTCCGCTACCCTTGTAGCTGCTTCCGGCGTGTAGTGCACGCCTGACCTATTCAGGGGGACCCTACATTTCTCCACCCGATAGCGGAGGTCGAGAAATTTGCACCCCAGATCTCCACAGAATCGTCTGAGCCTCTGGTTTAAGCCTTCCACTCGACTCCAAACCAGAGGACCGCGATCGGTTCTGGGAACGATACTACAAATTGTTAGCTCTGATTCCACCCCGCGAGCGAGGCTTTCCGCCTTCACCAATTCCGCCAACCGCCTGTACGAACTGAGGATGACCTCTGAACCCAGACGGCAGGAGTCATTGGTGCCGACATGAGCAACAATTTGCAGTCGGGTGCACCCAGTGCTCTCTATCGCCGCCGGTAGGGCCTCCTCCACATCTCGGATGAGGCCCCCCGGCAAGCAGACAGAGTGAACACTGGCCTTCTTCCCCGACCTTCCCGCTATTTCCCTAAGGGGCTCCATCACCCGCCTAACGTTGGAGCTCCCAATAACTAATAAACCCTTCCCCCCGTGTGCCTGCTCGGACCTTGCTGAAGGAACAGCCACATGTCCACTCACAGGCAGAGCGGGCGATGCCACATGGCCAGCCTCCACATTGACCCTCCGCCTCGTGCGCCGCGAACGCCGCTGAACCCGCCACTCCCCTTGGGGAGAGGGTGGCCCAACCGCGCCCGGTACCGGCGAAGATGTCTCGACAGCAGGGACAGTGTGTGAAGCATGTAACACCTGGGGTGTACCCTGCGACGCACCAGACTCCCCACTGCTGCTACACTCCGAGGCAGCAGCCTGAAGACGGCTGACCGCGGCCATCAACACGCTCAGCTGTTCGCGAACAGTGGCCAGCTCCTCCTGCGTCCGTACACAGCAGTCACACATCCTATCCATCCTAAGGAATCAATTTACTGAAGAGAGTTGTTCAACCTTTAACTAGACTGCTAATTCACTAAAGGCGGCTGTTTATTCACTAAACTGGGGTTGCTAGCCACTTCTTGTAGAAAACAATGAAAATTGCACTACCTGTCTCTGGACTGTATTGAAAACAAACACTAGCACTACTGGCACTATGGTTGACTAAAGGGACTCTCTCTGACTGTATTCAAAACAAACACGAAATCTATGGAACACTATTAATAGCACCAGACAATTAAAGCTTCCTAAAAGCAAATACACACGGAAGAAGAAGTGACAAGTAAGAAAAATACAGTTAATACTTAAATTCAGGTAGCTCGCTGCACAGCAGACGTGAAGCAGACGGCAGTTACGACGTCCTTACGTTAGTTAGGTTTAAGTAGTTCTAAGTTCTAGGGGACTGATGACCTCCGATGTTTAGTCCCATAGTGCTCAGAGCCATTTGAACCAACTCATTCTGTAGCTATTGCTGCCATTGTCAAAATTTGTTCGCCGATTAAGTTCACTAACCCTGTCAGAATCACAGGTTTAGTTATCCCGCAATTATTTTCCGGTTAGGTGTTATTAAGTGTTCGAACAACACGTTTTCCGCGTTACTTCCAGAGTAGAACTTGCGCGGCTGCTAGCCGGGGACTGTACTAGTGTAGCGATCTACCAAAAAATTTTCTGTCAAAATTTCATTTTCTTGGATACACCGAGAAGATAATACATAATGTTTCTCACCTGTTATTCCTGTTAGTCGTTTATTTCCATTCTGGTAGTCTGAATCTATGGATTTCGCTAGTAATTATAAGAATGCTCATAATTCGCAAACCCAATCAACCACAAAATCAGACAGCGATTGGCATTCATTCGTTCGGCTTTACTCCCTCAGTTTGTATTGCCCCGCCCCCTTTTGTCTGCGGAAAGTTTATTTCTAGATGCGACGAGGATTCTCCTGACAGAGACATCACGTACACTATGCATGCATTCAAAAATTAACTTATGATTCATTCAGAAATCAACTTAAAACGTGTTCAAAAATGTTCAAAAACCAACACGGAAGCGTTTCAAAATCATATGAATAATCGATAGACAAACGTGCGCTGGATGCTAGGCGCTTTGTGAAACAAGTTTTTTTTCCTCAAGAATATGAATTTGGCGCCCCCTTTTCCTGGTAGCATCTAGCTGCTTGCTGTGACTGCTCGCACAGCCACCAGCCACATTCCTGTAGCCAGAGTCCGTGCGTAACTGCTAAAACAAATCGAATGTAAACAGTTGCGACTTCAAGCTCATTGGAGGCAATTTGTTGTTATGAAGCACTGCATAGTCTTCCTAAAGCCTTTGACACATTTTCAATTGTCAGACACTTGCATGAGCACTGTGTGTCGTTTTGTATGTGGCGCATTTCCTATTCCCGGAAATCTAAAAATATCCCGGGTTTTTCACGGTTTTCTCCTGGATGAAAAAATTCCCGGGTTTTTCCCGGATCTCCCGGGTCGTATACACCCTGTAACTAATGAACTGGGATGGTAATGTGTGTGTCGTGGTCTTCAGCCCTAAGAATAGTTTGATGCAGCTCTCCATGCCACTCTATCTTGTCAAGCCTCTTCATTTCAAATTTTTACTCCTCATACTTCCATTCAATACCAAACTGGTGGCCCCTTGACATCTCAGAATGTGTCCTATCAACCAATCCTTTCTAGTCAGGCTGTATCACAAATTTCTTTTCTCCCCAATTTAATTCAGTATCTCATTAGTTACATGATCTACCCACCCAATCTTCAGCATTTTGCTGCAGCATCACATTGCAAAGGCCTCTTCTTGTCTAAATTGTTTATTGTTGAATTTTCACTTCCATATGCGGCTACACTCCCTACAAATACTTTAAGAAAAAGACTTCCCAACACTTTAGTCTTTATTCAGTTTTAGTAAATTTCTTTTCTTCAAAAACACTTCTGTTGCCACTGCCAGCTTACATTTTATATCCTCTCTACTTCAGTCATCATCAGTTATTTTGCTGCCTAAATAACAAAACTCATCTACTATTTTAAGTCTCTCATTTCCTAATCTAATTCCCTCAGCATCTCCTTTTTTAATTAGACTACATTCCATTATCCTTGGTTTGCTTTTGTTGATGTTCATCTTATATACTCTTTTCGAGACACTGTCCATTCTGCTTAACTGCTCTTGCAATTCCTTTGCTGTGTCAAACAGAATTACAATGTAATCGGCAAACCCCAACGATTTTTAATTTCTTCTCCCTGAACTTTAATTCCTAATCTAAATTTTTCTTTTGTTTCCTTTACTGTTTTTCCAATAAACAGATTGACTGACATTGGTAATAGGCTACAGTCCTGTCTCACTCCCTTCTTCACTTACATACCCCTCAACTCATAACTGCTGACAGGTTTATGTACAAGTTGTCAATAGGCTTTCACTCCCTGTATTTTATCCCTGCTATCTCCACAATTTTGAAAACGACATTTCAGTCAACACTGTCAAAAGTTTTCTTTAAATCTACAAATGCTATAAATGTAGATTTGCCTTTCCTTAGCCTATCTTCTAAGAGAAGTCTTATGGTCAGTATTGCCTCGCATGTTCCTACATTTCTCTGGAATATAAACTGATCTTCCCCAAGGTTGGCTTCTACCAGTTTTTCCATTCTTCTGGAAAGAATTTGTGTTAATATTTTGCAACCATGACTTATCAAACTCATAGCTTGATAATATTCACACCCGTGAGCCCCTGCTTTCTTTGGAATTGGAATTATCACATTCTTCTTGAAGTTGAGTGTTATTTTCTCTGTCTTATATACCCTAGACACCATGTGGAATAGCTAGTTTTGTCTTGGCTGGCTCTCCCAAGGACATCGGCAGTTCTAAGGGACTGTCGTCGTCTACTCCAAGGCTCTTGTTTCAGCTTAGGTCTTCAACACTGTCAAATTCTTCTCACAGTGTCATATCTCCCACTTTCCCTTTATTTACTCCCTCTTCACTTTCTACAATACTGCCTTCACATTAATTTCCCCCTTCTATAACAACTCTATATATATTCCTTCCACCTTTCCGCTTTCTCTATTTTGCTTAGTGCTGGTTTTCTACCTCAGCTCTTCATATTTGTACAGCTGCTTCTCTTTTCTCCAAAAGCTGCTGTAAATTTCCTTTGGGTGGTATCTACCTCTCCTCTAGTTATGTGTGCTTCTAAGGACTTACATTTGTCCTCTAGCTATTTCTATTTAATCATTTTCCACTTCCTGTCAATCTAATTTTTTGGGCATTTCTTTTTCGCCTGCTTCCTTTGCTGCACTTTTATATTTTCCCCTCTTCATCAATTAAATTCAATAAATATATCCTTTGTTACCTAATGATTTCTAATAGATCTTGTCTTTTCATCTATTTGATCCCCTGCTGCCTTCACTGTTTCATATATCAAAGCTATCCATTCATCTTCTACTGTATTCCTTACCCCTGTTCTAGTCAATTGTTGCCCAATGCTCCCCCTGAAACCCCCAACAACCTCTGGTTCTTTAACGTATCCAGGTCCCACCACCTCAATATCCTGAACTTTTGCAACTTCATTAGGTCCAATTTACAGTTCATAGCCAGTAAATTGTGACTGAATCCCCATATACCCCTGGAAATTACTAACAATTTAAAACCTGGTTTTGATACCTCTGTCTTATTACTGTACAATCAATTCGAAACCTTCCAGTGTCTCCAGATATCTTCCATGTATACAAGTTTCCTTCACAATTCTTAAACCAAGTGTCAGCAAAGAATAAACTATGCTCTGTGCAAAATTCTAGCAAGTGGCTTCCTCTTTAATGCCTTTCCTCTAGTTCATATTCACCAACAATTTTACTCCTCTTACTTTTCTTACTATCGAATTCCAGTTCCCCATTACAAGTAAATATTCACCTCCTTCAACTATCTGAATTACTTATTTTCTCTCATCATACATTTCTTCTGTCTCTTCATCATCTGCAGAGTTGGTTGGCATATAAACTTGTACCACTGTGGTGGGTGTTGGCTTTGTGTCTATCTTGGCTATGATAATACGATCACTACAGCTTGCCAGCATTCCTATTTTCTTATTCACTATTAAATCTCCCCCACATTACCGCTATTTCATTTTATATTTATAACCCTGTATTCACCTGACGTAAAGGTGGTGATATGTTACATAATTACTGAGCATAGAGGGCACAGGCATTGTCAGCTGCAATGGCATACTAATGCAATGTGACCACACATTATAACATTGTTAAAGAAATCTAATTAAAAAAGTGGACCTCAGCTACATATGATGTCAAATGTAATCTGTTACAGTCAGAAATGTTACACTTATTAAAATATTCAGGGCTATTATTTAGCAACAACATAGTATCCTGGAATACTTTAATATTTGTGACAAGGATGAGTAATAGCCACATATATTTTAGTAAGTGTAAAACATGCCACACATCAAAAAATACACAAATAGCTCATGTTGTTCACCCGATGCGACACCAACGTTGAAACATGCCAAGTGCTTACAAAATGGTACTATTTCCATAGAGGCCACTTGAGTTACTATACATACTAACAACATTTCTACAAAAGTAGCATTTGTGAGCATTAGTGTTTCACTTCCTTTTAAAGAGCAAACCAATCTAATCATGAATATGGTAGGCCTAAATGAAATAGAACTACAGTGGAACTTCGATTTTACATTCTCCGATTTTACATTTTTCGTGATTCTACACCAAAAATTCATAGCCCCTGTGAAAAACCAATGAGATCAATGCTAAAAATTTCCCAGTTTTACATTTCTTCCTTGTAAGGTTTACCTTGAGTCTTCGTTCTTACTCAATATCTCACTTGACTTTGTCCAGTTTTCTTCCTATTGGCTTTTGGTGTGACTGAACAAGTTACAAGTGGCTCAAAAGACAGATGGTTTGCAGCAGTAATCGAAAAATGAGACACTCAACGCAAAGTGCTCCGGAATGAGCCAATACATGATGAAGGGGCCCAGCCACCGCCTTTACTTATGCCACTTGTAACTCAGTCTCATCTTTATGCATATATTTCTGATGTACTGTATTCAGCAACAATATCAATTGTCAATCTTTTAAATTCAAACACAGATTCTTAAAGAATATGCTCGGTCATAATCGAAGAAACGATGCCCCCTTTCTGGTTAGTGAAATCCTATTGGCTTGCGACCTGTTAAGTCATCAAATAGCCAACGCAGTCAGCACGCCACAATAACACATGAAAAATGAGCTCACCTATTGGATGAATGGAGAGGGGGAGTGGCCCTTCAGTGACAGGAGTACAAGTACAGGTGAAAGCATTTTGTGAAGTGTTGAAAATATACTTTTCATGCAGATGAGTGCTATGACAGAGATATCACACAGAAATAGAACAAGGGTTCTGTTATAGCACATTTTAAAGACTTTTGTGTTCAAAATTGGACACGATACAGTCACAACTACACACACTACTCATTTATATACTTTGCACCACACACACCATACACTCTACATCGTAAAGATTGGCAGCAGTGATAGTGGGCATGAAGCAAAACTGTAGCATCTGAAATTTCTTTAAAATTTACATTTTACACAGTGCAGAGAAATTCACTAAGCCGTCTTCTAACAAGCTTGTAATGTCAGTTGGGAAGTAAACTCATTTTTTCATGTCTATGTTTCTCTCATCAAGCCTAAAATAACACTTTAATAGTGGTGAACATATGAAGTGTGGCTCATAAGAAAAACATTAAACAATAACAGCAATGGTGACAAAGTATGTCATTAAGTGAATGTCAGCATTTATACTTATGGTTTAACCACTTTGCTGCTCTGATGTTTTCATCAATTTTTGCTTTTTTCTGAGTGAGTACAAAGAATAATCTCTCAAAAATGCATGTTTTGAACATATATGTAATTTATCATGTCGGAAAACAGCTCAATTACCTTGTACACAGATACCAAATCCAATTTTTTGTTCGTTTTTACTTGCTGTCATACATCTGCGATTTTTTAAGAACTGATGAAATTCATTGCCACAAATTATTGTATAAACATTATAGTGTACGTTTCATTTCCTCCATTTAGCAGATTTTATACAAAGTATTGGAGAGGACTGCAATTTTTCAACCATGTATGCCAATTACATGTGTTTTTGCTCATATTTTGGTATCCTCAATTCTGCTTTTTCCCCAATTTTGAGATTTTAAGTCTGGACTGCACTGGAATAGGGGTTTTACTGTAGTTACAGTGACAATCCTCTTTCATAAATGTGGTTCAGTCCAGACTGAAGTGTCTTACTGTCCTTGTATGGCTACTGTTTGAAAAGTGACTGTATTTACTCTGGCTCTAGGTATCATCTACACTAGGTCTAGTGAAAAAACTGAAAATCCCTTCTTATAGCTTTCCCCCTAGTGTTCCAAGATCAGTGTTAACTTATTCCACACAATGCTTGATCCATACTGGTCAGAGAGTCAGGAACAGCATTCACAAAATGCACCTGAAATTATCTGCTACTAAATAACTGAGAGAAGGAAAGATCCTTAGAGTTAATTATCCATTCAATCATTAAATCTGCAGACCGGCTACTGATTTAAGATAAAAGAAAACAACATTCATCTAAAGAAATTCATTTTACAACTGCAGCTGGATCTTCAAGTTGACTCAACATTGGTAGCATCTGACATAATGATGAGTGTAAGTTGGGGCATCAAAATATTGTGTCAACTTGACTTGGGACCCCAGCTGCTAACCAAAGAATAGTACCACAAGATGTTTCACTAGGACAGCCTCCAAAGACACTTGGGAAATCTAAAAATGGCAGAATGAGGATTTGAACCACAAACCACCAAGATGCTAGTTCATAGTGCCAAACACTACACAACCTACTCAGGATTGAATAACAGAGAAAATATCTTAACTACTAATTGCACCTCACATCAATGATAATGTGATATTTACCACAATTTTTGGTAGACTGAGTCTAAATCACATGTAACATGTTTCTTGCAGAATCTTTCTGGAAACAGACACTGCACAGTAATCATCTATAGGAGCAGGTTCCACATTTATGTTCACTTATGTTTAGTCAGTAAATACACATGATTCTTTCAAAAAGAGGACATGCCGTCAACAACAAAACTGATAAGAGATTAGACACTTTCTACTATCAGAGTAAGATCCAAAGAGTAGTCTTCAAGAAATTAATGACCTCATGTGGATGAGCAGTTCAAAAGAAAATTAAAAACATACATCATTAGCCACTCATTCTACAAATTACCGTACCCAGTTACCTGGATTCATGGACTGAAAATTCTTGTTAGCTGTAAGACAAGAAAAGTGATCTATCTATCTCTCTCTCTCTCTCTCTCTCTCTCTCTGTGTGTGTGTGTATGTGTGTGTGTGTGTGTGGGGGGGGGGGCATGTACATATGAAATTATTGTGAAGATGGGCATCACTGAAACACATCACAGTAACAATTACAGTAGTAATAAAAGAGAACTCTTGAAAGTTTTGGAGCATTGAGTATTTTTTGTGTAGACTGTTCTGCAACCTCGACAAACTGTGTTAAATGCATAGTGTTGTAATAAGATCCATAAGACCTGTTTACTCTATTTCAAGTGATGGATCATTCTCAGGTAGTACTTTACAAGATCTTAAACATTATTTTTCCAAA
Organism: Schistocerca cancellata; assembly: GCF_023864275.1. Taxonomy (NCBI): domain Eukaryota; kingdom Metazoa; phylum Arthropoda; class Insecta; order Orthoptera; family Acrididae; genus Schistocerca; species Schistocerca cancellata. The sequence continues at coordinate 248,983,106 of NC_064630.1, forward strand.
ATTTGAGAAATATGATTTACAAACATTTTTTTTTAATATTTGAAATATTACATTTAATATCTTATAACATATCACTTGGAAACAAACTTCGGCTGAAATGTAGCAGGAAAAAAAAAAGTCTGCTCTGGTCGATCTTGTTACAACAGTGTGCATTGCATACAAGTTTTACAGCCATTCAGAGATGCAATTGAAGATCTTTTAAGCTCTAAAAGAAGGCTATCTAAAGATCAGAAGGTTCTCTACCTTTTTTTTTAAGGTACCTATTGACTGTCCAGCACCTCGACTACGCTGATATGTAGTATAGCCTAAGGTCTAGGTAAGGTTTTAGGTGATAATCTCATTGCGAGTTACTGAAGCCAATGAATGAAAATGCAGAAAATAGCTTATGGTAATAAAATTACATTTAGCACAGCCTAATGTTAAATCGCACCACATAAGGAGCATTTAGGCATACGTAATGCACTTTTCGTCATAAAAATTGAAACTGCAAAATAAATTCAGAATACCTTTATTAGATATTGGTCATGTCTCTGATCAGTATTTTGATGTGTATCATGTACATACCTACCGCACACAAAGTACAAAAAATGCAAGGAATGAGGAGGGTTGGGAGGGGGCACTACATAATCTTCACCTCACTGGTTACCTTTACACCTTCCATTTAATGAATCACCTATAACGTTCATAATTACTGTTAAGTGAACAGTAGATAACACTGCTCAAGCCAGCACCAACCTAATAATGATGATACTGTCAAGGATTATTTCATAAATCATTAATTTCATGCTATTTTGTTATATTGCAGCATTGCAGGAGAACTATGACTTATGTGATACAGTACAGATTATTTCCAGAGTCAATCTTTCACTCTTCAACTGAGCATACACTATTTTGGAATACCCGACTAGAAAAAAAACTGTGTTGGGCTGGGGCTGAAACACAGAGCATTGTCATTTGTGGACAATGCTCTTGCTGACCAAGCTACCAAGCATGGTACACAGGAACCCTCCTCACAGCTTCAATTCTTCCTGTATCTCTCACCCGCTTTTCAAATTTCACAGAAACTCTGATAACATTGAGAGGCTAGCACTCCTGGAAGAAAAGATATCAAAGGAAAATGGCTTAGCCATGGCCTAGATGATTGTTTCCAGGATGAATCCCAACCTAGCAGCACTAGCTTCTATGAAGTGTGGAAAGTAGAAGAGAGGTATGTTCAGAATTGACTGACAGTGGGTCATAAGTTGTGCCCAATTTACTAACTGCAACTTTCAAAAGTATTTATTCTCTTACAATTACAATGCATGAAACTACTACTTAAAAAAAGGGGGGCAAATTACTATGATTCCAGAAGTGCCCTCTGCCCCTCCCCCCACACACACACACCATCACATGGCTCGTGAAATATACATGTACAAGGTTCTGGGTTTTAGTTGTCCAGCACAATTTAATCAGGCAAAAGGTTTTGGTTCACTTTATTAATAAACATGATTACTAGCTGTAAATGGAAAGTTCTTGAGAAGGGTTACATACTTAACCACTCAAAGCATAAGTTGCCCTATGATAAGACAGAAACAAGTTTGAAATAAGTGCCAAGTCAGATTAATGACTGCTTTACTTTGGATAACTACTTACTCATAGCCGCTGCAATACACGCCTCACTTATATGTGCGTTATGCACAATCCATACGCCTTCATAGTTATTGCACAAATGTACAACATTTTATACGAAAATGCTTTTACCCCAAGTATGATACTTGTGAAGTATACCGATAATAATTGCATGCTATTACGTGTCAAGTTTCCAAAAGCTGCAAATCAATGATTTGTGCAAAAAATATATATAAAATAAATAGAGCATCACCTGTGTTATGAAATTTTTGACTTTGGTACCAAACCATAAATTAGCTACATGTTAATTTCAGCTATATATGCTTTCATTGAAGCTGAAAGTGAGTATTCACATAACTTCTTGTAAAAAAACGAATCCGCCAGCAGTCATAATAACTGAATTTTAATTAAGGACGATAGCTTACCCATTGTGTTTTCGTAAACCTTTGTAATAACCACTTGTTTTCAAAATGTCAGTTTACCACTCGAACTCCCGCTACCAGAGATACCAGTCACAAAAACATTCATCGGATCATCGCTGGTATGGCGTCCTACAGCAACGCCAACACTTCAGAACATGTGCTGTAGTCGAAACACGTAATAGAAAAGATCAGACTTATAAAGTAACCTGCATTGTTAGATTTATCTCGTAGCGTAGAATGTGACTGTTTACTGTAAACAAAATAACCCCTGAGTGTTTTATAATTAGAGCTATAAGAAAAATCATACACATATACTGAAATGACATGCAGATAGTATTTTGTTTCGGTCAGTAGTTGATGTATCAGAGATTAGTCGAAAGCTACTTGTAGGTACTAGGTAGCGTCCTTGTTTTGCCTAACGTGTAAGTGAGTTTATGGTTTTTAATTTTTAAGAAATTTATTCTGGATAGTAGCAGAAAAGTGCATGAATATATTCGTATCCTGAATATTTTTCCATTTATTACATAATACGTACTTTTTCATTGCTTGGGTAAGCCATGTTCTGCCGGGTGTCCAAGACACTTGATAAAGCCATTATTAGTAGATGGTATATAGTCTAGATTGTTTTTCATTGAATTCTATTTGATAGGTGTAACGCGAAATAGGATTACGTAATAATTTCACGTGCTTATTGTAGCTCTAATCACAGTCTATATGGCTATTAATCAAAAAGGATTAAGTTGTTTGCTATAGGGCGCGCGAAATCATGATTATTTAATGACGCCAAATGAATTAGTGCAGTCCGAGTGCCTGTTCGATTTGGACGTATTACTTATAACATTGCTCTAAGTAAGTTAATTCCTAATTTATTTCACCTAGGTTTTAGTTTTAATGTAGTGTTTTGTATGTCTGTGTATCGCACTTCTGACAATCGCCATTATTTGGAACTTACCACTATGTTTACAAGTTAAATTAATTTCATTTTGAAAACACGGCTTCTAGACGTTGACAGAGCCCGTTTATTTTAAAAATCTTTACATGCAATAAAAATGTCAGTAATGAAATTCAAATATATGGTTTGCCCACTAACAATCGTAAATTATTTACGGCAGAAGTCAAGCAGAAACTATTCAGATTGATTTTTAAGACCTTCATTATTTGCTGGTACCTTTAATTTACAGCGATTGCCTGCCAGTGCAGACCCGTTGTAAATAGTGGCGGCTGCATTTGTTCCCACGTTTTATTTCTGTACTGCTACTGTTATCTCCAAATTGTGCTTAATTCTTCATACAGTATTTATAATATTCCTATTTTTTTTTAAAAACCTTTTTGTACATGAAGTTTGAGGATGGACAGATACCAGCACAGAATGTCTGTGTGTGTGTAATGAATGTTTTATGCATATGTGGGGATTGCTCCAGAAAATTACTCGGGCTAACGGAAACGTCCGATTCCAGCCGTCTGCTTTGACCAATGACGTCACCAATATGGCGGGAACGACCATTGACAACAATTCCCATATCGCAACTATGACGTCATAACGTAAACAAGACAACAAACACAAAAATAGATCAAAAACTATCAAATACATATTCCTCCAAAAATACAATGAAACTAATAGGACAAGCTAGGGAAATTGAGTGTTTTTGGGTGGGGACAAACTAAAAATAAACACACCCCACTAAACCAAACGATAAAATAAAACTACCACAACCTTCCCTAAATCTAAAAACAACATCCACTGGAATCAAACACTTCCCTTGAACTATGTAGTTCAACAGAAACTACAGATACCAAATCATGAAACCCATAACTACAACCACGTACACAATCATCACTACCTCAAAAAAACACAACAAAATTGGAATCAAACACTTCTCCACCTGTTATCCTTACGACATCTCCACATATAGCCGTCCCTGATCAGAGACTCAGGAACTTTAGTAAGCCTCATTTCTTCACGACAAACTGAACACTTCATGACATTCAGCCAACAGGCCTAATAGCTGAAGGAATTTTATTAGAGACGACGCACTGTCCCCTATCATTGCCAACAACCAAAAACTGTTGATCTTGTCAGTCATATGCACACCTACCGAAGACATAAACAAAGCGATTTACCAAAATTCACACACGACGAACAGAAAAAAAACTACAATAACGTGGACATAACAAAACCAAAATCGTTAACTCACTGCAAAATATTTTGCTGAAAGATAACAAACTAACCATAAACACACCACCAGAGAGAACCACCGACCACAACAGTATGCCACCTATAAACACACCATACACGCAAACTAAACCAAAAACATCACCTAACACACAGCACACAAACACGCCATCAGAAGGCACCACCGATCATATCAAAAAGACACCTACAAACACGAGACTCTCACAAACTAAACTCTGCACCGTTGTGATGTCACGGATCAAAGTCGAAGGGTGGAATCGGACGCTTTGGTTAACCCAATTATTCCATATGATATCAATCAATGGATGAATGCCAAGTAATTCAGTTTTCTAACATTTTTGTCACCAGAATCAGCAGTAACATGTAGAGCCATTGTTGCTTTGCTAAAGTGTTCTTAGATGTATAGTGTGTGTGTGTGTGTGTGTGTGTGTGTGTGTGTGTGTGTGTGAGAGAGAGAGAGAGAGAGATTTCAAGTTCTGACCAATACACACACCCACGAATTCTGAACAATTAGTTCTACATATTTCTTTTTTCCCCATACTGCATTGTTTTTCTTATAGTAGGCTGTATTTTACCTTATAGCCCCTATATTGTTGAATGAATGGTGTAGTTGAGTGATGGACCATTTACCGACAATCTGTCAGTAATACTTCTGAATACTTCATTTATTGCTCCTTCGGTTTCATAGCTGCTCTATTGTTTCAGTGCACGAGTGTATGACGTAGTAATTGGAGTTGGTTAGCAACTGGCTATTCATTGCTAGTTAAACATTCCTCTGATTTTTCAGTATATTAACTTAGTTGTCAGGTGGACATGCATGTGATGCAGCAGCAAGTTTTGCAATACCATATTCAGTAATTCCATTTCCAAGATTTATTTATTTTTTAATCACATGGACTGCAGCAAAAATTTCTTTGGTCCATTTCCCATCTGTTCACAAGGCTGTAGGTAGTGCCCACTTCCACTTCATTTTAATTTTTGTCAGTATTCCACTTGTTTTTGTGGCTCATGAATTACAAAAATGGAGTGTAGGGTTAGGTAATTCAGTACTATTTTTAAGTGTTTTATCTGTGTTCCAATGTGTTAAAAGTATGGATGTTGCTGTAAGGGTAGTCATACAGGGAATGGTATGAAGAGAATTTAACTGGGGCTACTGCAGTGGAGAACTGAATGGGCAACTGAATGAGGCTTGGCCATGGACGACTAGGTTTTGCAAAAAAAGACTGGATAATTTCTGCACAGGAAGTGGAGATTTCTGTCCTTCAGGCTGAAGCAGATTATATGGAATTTTAACTATTAACTACTTAGGTTGAGGGGGGGGGGGGGGGTTGATGGCGGGAACTAGGTGGAGTCAAGGTGCCACTCAACTTGAGATAAGCTGTGTGTTTGCAATAGGAAAAAGGTAAGAGATTTCCTGAAAAAAAAAAAAAAAAACATAGGCCCTACCTATTATTCCAAAGTCTGCACATTGCAACCATGTAGAAAAATAACATGTTTTGAGTTATATAGCAAAAGCAAAAAAATGTTACGTAATATGAAAAGGCATATTTCCCCAGTTTTGGCCACATTAACCCTAGCTATGGCCAGCCATCTCCACTTATGGCCACTGGAGATTTAAATAACACAGGTCTGCGACGTAATAATTGTTCCAAATTTATTAAGTGATTTTTGTATTGTTTTCAACACTGATTTCGGGAAAAATAGTGAAAAAAATCCATCGCGTACAGTTATTCCACAAACTGCTTGTCTAGTTTTAGCGTTTTTCGATATGTCAGCACTCTAGTGAGTTTCAATTTTGGTTTTTAGGATCTCCATAAACTGTTATTTAGCCGTTTTTATACTAGATATAAGTAAAATAAAGAGTGTTTAGGAGAAACCAGCAGTATTTTCAGGTCAGTGCCTGTATGTCGCTCTGCCCCTTCCCCCGCCATCAGCAAGCAGTGGGCTTCTGCTATTGTTCTTCAGTTCACAATATCTCTTCACTCTGTGCTGTTCACGTGTTGTTATTACTGGTGCTTTAAAGTAGTGACTGTTTTCTTGTGTTGTGAAGTTGTTTTATGGGCAATGGCTATCAGAGGATGTATAAACTCGCCAGATTGCTTCTGCTACATTCATGGTAACTATACTGTTAAAAAAGCAACAAAGAAACATTCCAGATTTTGTTAATAAAGAATATCTTGCCTATTTGGGTATAAAGTTAGGCGAACAAGATAAGCCTTGTGCCCCACACAAAATTTGTTTAGTGTGAGTTGAAGAAATGAGGCAATGGTTTCAATGTAAAAAGCAGTCCTTACGTTTTGGAATACCAGTGGTTTGGAGGGAGCCCAAAAATCATAGTGATGACTGCTATTTTTGTTCTTGACAACATACTAGGCTTCAATTTGAAAAACAAAAAGGATATTTCTTACCCTGAGTCGCAATGTTGTTGTTGTTGTTGTTGTGGTCTTCATTCTTGAGACTGGTTTGATGCAGCTCTCCATCTACTCTATTCTGTGCAAGTTTCTTCATCTCCCGGTAACTACTGCAATCTACATCCTTCTGAATCTGCTTAGTGTATTCCTCTCTTGGTCTCCCTCTACGATTTTTACCCTCCACGCTGCCCTCCACCACTAAATTGGTGATCCCTTGATGCCTCAGAACATGTCCTACCAACTGATCCCTTCTTCTAGTCAATTTGTGCCACAATCTTCTCCCCAATTGTACTCAATACCTCCTCATTAGTTACGTGATCTACCCATCTAATCTTCAGCATTCTTCTGTAGCGCAACATTTCAAAAGCTTCTATTCTCTTCTTGTCCAAACTATTTATCGTACTCGATGTTAACAAATTTCCCTTCTTCAGAAACGCTTTCGTTGCCATTGCTAGTCTACGTTTTATATCCTCTCTCCTTTGCTATTTGCTCCCCAAATAGCAAAACTCCTTTACTACTTTAAGTGTCTCGTTTCCTAATCTAATTCCCTCAGCATCACCCAATTTAATTCGACTACATTCCATTATCCTCATTTTACTTTTGTTGATATTAATCTTATATCCTCCTTTCAAGACACTATCCATTCCATTCAACTGTTCTTCCAAGTCCTTTGCTGTCTCTGACAGAATTAAAATGTCGTCAGCGAACCTCAAAGTTTTTATTTCTTCTCTGTGGATTTTAATACCTACTCCAAATTTTTATTTTGTTTCCTTCACAGCTTGCTCAATATACAGATTGAATAACATCGGGGCGAGGCTACAACCCTGTCTCACTCCCTGCCCAACCACTGCTTCCCTTTCATGTTCCTTGACTCTTTTAACTGCCATCTGGTTTCTGTTCAAATTATAAATAGCCTTTCGCTCCCTGTATTGTACCCCGCCACCTTCAGAATTTGAAAGAGAGTATTCCAGTCAACATTGTCAAATGTTTCTCTAAGTCTACAAATGCTAGAAACATAGGTTTGCCTTTCCTTAATCTAGCTTCTAAGATAAGTCGTACGGTCAGTATTGCCTCACATGTTCCAATATTTCTACGGAATCCAAATTGATCTTCCCAGAGGTCGGTCTCTACTAGTTTTTCCATTCGTCTGTAAAGAATTCACGTTATTATTTTGCAGCCGTGACTTGTCAGACTGATAGTTTGATAATTTTCGCATTTGTGAACACCTGCTTTCTTTGGGATTGGAATTGATAATTTTCGCATTTGTCAACACCTGCTTTCTTTGGGATTGGAATTATTATATTCTTCTTGAAGTCTGAGGGTATTTCGCCAGTCTCATACATCTTGCTCACCATACGGTAGAGTTTTGTCAGGACTGGTTCTCCCAAGGCTGTTAGTAGTTCTAATGGAATGTTGTCGACTCCTGGGGCCTTGTTTTGATGCAGGTCTTTCAGTGCTCTGTCAAACTCTTCATGCAGTATTTTATCTCCCATTTCATCTTCATCTACATTCTTTTCCCTTTCTATGACATTGCCCTCAAGTACATCACTCTTGTACAGTCTCTCTATAGACTCTTTCCATCTTTCTGCTTTCCCTTCTTTGCTTAGAACTGGGCTTCCATCTGAGCTCTTTATGTTCATACAAGTGGTTCTCGTTTCTCCAAAGGTCTCTTTAATTTTCCTGTAGGCGGTATCTATCTTACCCCTAGTGAGGTAAGCCTCTACATCCTTACATTTGTCCTCCAGCCATCCCTGCTTAACCATTTTGCGCTTCCTGTCAATCTCATTTTTGAGACGTTTGTATTCCTTTTTGCCTGCTTCATTTACTGCATTTTTATATTTTCTCCTTTCATCAATTAAATTCAATATTTCTTCTGTTACCCAAGGATTTCTACTAGCCCTCGTCTTTTTACCTACTTGATCCTCTGCTGCCTTCACTACTTCATCCATCAAAGCTACCCATTCTTCTTCTACTGTATTTCTTTCTCCCTTTCCTGTCAATTGTTCCTTTTGCTCTCCCTGAAACTCTGTAAAATCTCTGGTTTAGTCAGTTTATCCAAGTCCCATTTCCTTAAATTCCCACCTTTTTGAAGTTTCTTCAGTTTCAATCTACAGTTCATAACCAATAGATTGTGGTCAGAGTCCACATCTGCCCCTGGAAATGTTTTACAATTAAAAACCTGGTTCCTAAACTTCTGTCTTACCATTACATAATCTGAGACCTGTCAGTATCTCCAGGCTTCTTCCATGTATACAACCTTCTTTTATGATTCTTGGACCAAGTGTTAGCTATGATTAAGTTATGCTCTGTGCAAAACTCTACCAGGCGGCTTCCTCTTTCATCCCCCCCCCCCCCCCCCCCTACCTACTACGTTTCCTTCTCTCCCTTTTCCTACTACCGAATTCCATTCATCCGTGACTATTAAATTTTCGTCTCCCTTCTCTATCTGAATAATTTCTTTTATCTCATCATACATTTCTTCAATTTCTTCGACATCTGCAGAGCTATTTGGCATATAAATTTTTACCACTGTAGTAGGCGTGGGCTTTGTGTCTATCTTGGCCACAATAGTGCGTTCACTATGCTGTCTGTAGTAGCTTACCCACACTCCTATTTTTTTTAATTCATTATTAAACCTACTCCTGCATTACCCCTCTTTGATTTTGTATTTATAACCCTGTATTCGCCTGACCAAAAGTCTTGTTCCTCCTGCCACCGAACTTCACTAATTCCCAGTATATCTAACTTTATCCTATCCATTGCCCTTTTTAAATTTTCTAACCTACCTGCTCAAGTAAGGGATCTGACATTCCACGCTCCGATTCATAGAACGCCAGTTTTCTTTCTCCTGGTAACGATAGACACAACAAAATGATTTGCACAGTTACAGCTTTTGGCCATTAAGGCCTTTGTCAGCAGTATACAAACACACACACACACACACACACACACACACACACACACACACACTCTCTCTCTCTCTCTCTCTCTCTCTCTCTCTCTCTCTCTCTCTCTGCAGTCTCAGAGAACTGTGGTTTTAGTTCTCTGAGACAGCAGACGTGTGTGCAAGTTGCTTTTGCGTGAGTGTGTGTGTGCGCGCGCGTTTGCATTTCTTACCCTAACATTCAATCAGCCATTTGCCCTGTTCCTCATGGACCTGAAGAACCAATACCTTCTCCTCCAGAAGCTTTGGATGATATAGATGATCACGAGGCATTGGCTCAGTAAGGTGATAGTGAAGGAGACTATGGTATGATCTTCGCACAACAGATCGCATTCCTTTCTCACACACTGAACTGAACAGTTTAGTTAGAGACCTAGGCCTTTCTAAATAATTGGCCGAGGTTTTAAGATCTACATTGAAAGATAAACGTATGTTGGCTCTGGGTACATCCTTTCTTGGTGTCAATCGAGGGAAAAGGAGTTTGTATCTCACTTCTCTCAAGAAGGTGGCCTGGTGTTTTGCAGTGATGTTCATGGACTTGTGGCACGTTTCAAAATAGTATATGCTCGTGATGAGTGGAGACTTTTTATTGATTCTTCAAAAAGAAGTCTTAAATCAGTACTTCTACACAATGGCAATAAGTATGCTTCTATACCAGGTGGACACTTGGTTCACTTAAAAGAATGTTACAAAAACCTCAAACTGGTTTTAAGCAAACTCTGCTACTCAGACCACAGATGGACACTATGTGGTGATTTAAAAGTGATTTCAGTGCTGTTTGGTCATCAAAGTGGCTATACAAAGTTCCCTTGTTTTCTCTGTGAATGGGACAGTAGAGACAGAAAGCAACACTACATTAAAAAAGCTTGGCTCTTGAGAAAAACCTTACAGGAAGGGGTTAAAAATGTTGAGAGGAAAACCCTTGTGGATCCCAAAAAGGTGTTACTTCCACCACTTCATATTAAGTTGGGGCTGATGAAACAATTTGTTCAGCCATTGCCAAAAGAAGGGGTGTGTTCCCGATATCTTTGTGGACAGTTTCTTGGTTTATCTGAGGCAAAGCTAAAGGAAGGAATCTTTGTCGGACCAGACATTAGAAAACTTATAATACCTTCCAGAGTTCATGTTTGAGTAAGGTGATCAGAGTTTCAATCTATCAGTAATACTTCTGAATACTTCATTTATTGCTCCTTCGGTTTCATAGCTGCTCAATTGTTTCAGTGCACGAGTGTATGACGTAGTAATTGGAGTTGGTTAGCAACTGGCCATTCATTGCTAGTTAAACATTCCTCTGATTTTTCAGTATATTAACTTAGTTGTCAGGTGGACATGCATGTGATGCAGCAGCAAATTTGTGGACAAAATGGAAACAAAAGAAAAGGCAGCATGGATGTCTTTAAATTAGTTGTTACCAGTTTCCTAGGAAACAAAAGAGATCCAAACAAGAAAATCATCGCGGACATGCTCGACAACTTTAAGAAACTGGTCTGTAACATGAGCATTCAAGTTCATTTTATCGACTGACATCTTGACTACTTCCCTGCAACTGTGGTGATATAAGTGAAAAGCAGGGTGAAAGATTCCACCAAGATATCACAGAAGTGGAAAGAAGATATCAAGGAAGATGGAACGTCAACTTGATAGCGGATTACTGCTGGATGATGAAAAGAGAGAATCCACAATGAATCCACAGCCGGAAAAGCAATAAAAGAAGCTTCGACAGAAAGCAAAAGTGTTGTTATAAGGCCTTACGAGCTTAAAGAGAGATGAAAGTGTACTGTAAATGTAGTTTAGAATATGATTTATAAATAGAAAAAAATTTTCTAATGTTTGAAAAGATGTGATAAATTGGTTAAATTTTGCTATACCCTAAAATACTCCCTTTTTTGTGAAAGAACCTGACATGATAGAAAAAAATGGATTGCATTTTTGAAATCAGCGCTGAAAAGTACATAAGTCAGTTATCAAATTTCAAACAACTTTCAGAAAATATTTTTTTGCAGACCTGTGTAATTCTAGAATCAGCTTGCTAGAAAGTAATTTATTTTTGTGCAAGTGCACAAGAAACAAACATGCGTATAGTACACACAAGTTAAAAAAAATTGAGTTGCAGAGAAAAACAGTTAATAAAAAGCATTGTAATAATTGGCCTAGAAACAGTGTAGAATTAATTCCCCTTTGGAAGCCAGAGGGTTTTCATCCATATTAAAAACTGGTGGGGTCATTAACATATATTTGCTACTACCTGGAACTAATTTCTTGTTTTTCTCCGCTATAAAAGAACCTCTAGCTCCATTAACATTCGGCACATTTCTATGACAAAACTGTAGTGTTTTTTAAGACTGCCTTAATACCACTTTTGCTAGGTTGCAGGCAGCCTTAGAACATCACAAATCTGCCTTTTTGAAAAGTTTTTTTTTTTTTTTTTTCCTTAAACACACAAATATTTTCCTTAGTACTTGAGACCCCCTGTTGGAACTGTCCAGAACCGTGTCTATCAACATTTTTGTTTTTTTCTCTCCCAAGACATTGTGGGTCAAAGTGATTCTTCTGGAGTTAGGTCAGAATTTTATTTTTTAATGTTCTTGGAGCATTTTACAACTTGCTTACAGCAGCCACCTTCATTCCCTCAATAATAGTCTCCAGTGCATTTTTAATTTCGCTGGGGAATACTAAATCTCATCCTTTGGGCAACTCTAAAACTTTAGAGTCAAAGAAATGTTATATTTTCATAATTCAAATTGCATATTTTACTGTGTTACAGGGATAGGTAGATTAATATGACAATGGAAAGTCCAGGATGGAATGTAACAGTATTGATAAACTAATATGAGACACTCAGGCAAGAATATCAATTTGGTCTCTTGTGATATTAAAAATGTGAGTTATATTTTAAATAAGCCTACTTAAATAAAAATCAGTTTTGAGCTGTCACATGAGGCAGGTATCAAAGGAAGCTGACTTGTGTCATTGTGTGATAGATAGAGGAATGAATTGCTTCAAAGTCAAGTTCAAAGCACCCATCAAATACTTTTGTAGAAATAACACACACAAGTAATAAGATTGGTAAAAGCACTTTAGAGAAATGTTAATGTTCAGTTTAGTGCAATATCTGAAATTATAGTAAGCCTTTTGCAACAACTATTAGCACAAAGTTGTCAAGGCTTTTGTGGCTTTTTGGTGACAGACTGCCTGTTGGCTTCTGTCTCGGGTTCTTCTGCCGAAGTTAGTTTGATGACTTTTCTGATATTTTGCCAGCACAAGTGGCTGGCATTATCATAGCTCCATGCTCCATTGCTGGTGGTGGACTGGAGTCGAGCTTGCGGTCACAGAGTATGTGCACCTGGTGCGCCAAAGTCAAAGGGCTTTTCTATCCCACTTGCTGCACTAAGGAAGAGCACATGTTGCTGACAGCTGCTTCTTATTTATAATGCACTTTTTCTTTTTGTCGCTTCCACAACTGAATAATGGCTTAAAAAAGTGAAAGTAGTTGTGGATCGGAGAATGGATTTAAGTAAATAGAACCAGAGTGTAAAAATGCTGCCTTCATGTAACGTGACACATTCAAAAATGAGTAGAAGTAATGCAGTTTTTCCAAAAATTCCCTCGTCCTTGTTGTTTATACACAGCGTGCTGCAGAGCATATCATAAATAATTTTCATCCATTCAAAATAAAACAGTAAGAAAATCGTGGAAGAGATGAAATTTTGATGCAGTGTCTCTCTGCCACACCAGCAAATAATCACTAATACTATAAGTATTCATCAGAGTAACTCGTAGTGTTTTTCAGAAAAACTTTGTTTTGTTTATTTACAGCGGCATTCTTTACTGTCATCAATTATTATTTATTTTGCTTACTGGTAAACTGTTACCACTGTATTTAAAGAACTTGGAGGCTTCATTTACTCTGTGTGTGACTCATTACTGTTTCGACAAGGGTATGCAGTTGTAGAACACAGACGGTATGCCTGTTTGTTTAAATCTCTTAGGTCACATTTTATCTTTTGTTTATAAGGTTTTTAATAGAAAAATGAAGTATGTTTTCAATAACAACAAAGCTAATAGAGATACTATCCAAACTTCTTGTATCTCACTCCTTATACCTTTAAACAGTGACCATATCATTGTACTATTTTTTATGCCCATGCTCTGAAAATTAACCACCTGAAAAAACTGCCAAACACATGGAAACCCTTCAGGTAGCAGATAAGTTATCATTGTCATGCAGCAGCAGAAATGCAGGTGGCAATAAGCCACATCGGGGACTCTTGACATGCTGAAGCTTTGTCAATGACCAGAGTATGCAGTTGATTTCATTGTTGCCTCTTTGAATCAACTGCATGTGGCAAATCTTCTGTTATTACAAGAGATTGGCTAGATTTACATTGTTACTGTCATTGTTTGTTGTTGTTGTTGTGGTCTTCAGTCCTGAGACTGGTTTGATGCAGCTCTCCATGCTACTCTACCCTGTGCAAGCATCTTCATCTCCCAGTACCTACTGCAACCTACATCCTTCTGAAGTTACTGTCATATAGTGTCCATATTTAATTTTGTTGCTCTGTGAATACTTTATTAGCTGTTACTGTCTTAAAAAATGGGAGCATTATATCAGCCTCCTGCTATGCAGGTAGGAGAGAAGTGGCCCAGTGATTGCAGGTTTACCTAAGTTACGGCAACTGTTGGAGTTGTTACTTTAAATAACACACAGCCTGTTTTGTACCTAAACATGATGTAATCAAAGCCACGTGTTCTCCTCAAACAGCCTCTTGTTCCCTCCTTCCTTTTTCTGTAGACTTTTAGGGGCCAATTTCAAATCTTCATTAAACCGTCCGAATTCAGTTTTTCCATGCTTTCCCTGAATAATTTAATTCAAATACAGATGGTTTCTTTGAAACAGCGGTGTCATGTTTTGCTGCTCCATTCTTTCACAATTTGAGCTTGTGATGTACTTACAGTGACCAGCATCGTCAGAGAATCATTAAACCCAAACCACCTTGCTTTTTATTCTTCTACAAGTCGACATAGTGCGAGAGCTGCAAAGTTCAAAATGAAGTTAATAAAATATCTTGACAAGACTCATTTTTGCTAATGATTTGAAATGGTCAATTATCAACACCTGATTCTGAGATGCAGAACATTGTCTTGTCTGGGTTTACACTGTATGAACTGCTGTGAGATTGAGTTAAATTAGCAACTGCTAAGCTGTTCTATATATCTTAAGGCTGTCCTAATTAGTATACTCGTGTCATCATCAAACATCGATATCTATACTCCTTAACTCGTCTTACAAAAGTGTGGCACAGGTTACTTCAGGTAGCTGTTACTTTCACCTTCTCCTGTGCCATTTGCAAATTGTAAAAGAAGAAAGATCGTTGGTAAATCTCTAAAATTCAAAATTCTCCAGTTTTGCATTTAACGTCATTTGTTGAGATAGATGAGGCATGGAGTTAATGATTTGATTCTTCTTGGAAGATGCAGTCTCAGAATTTAGTCAGTAAACTTCACCTTGGAGCATAATGTCTCTTTTGTAACTTCTTTCATTAGAGTTATATGGACACTTAGAGCTGTTCTCACACATTCTAAATCTATAAAATATGAAACATGCTGCCATTCTGTGTCTAGTTCTGTAACGTCATTGAAGGAGTTTTGTAGTTTACATCATCCATGGATGACTTAGTTGCTGTGAATCTATCTGGTATCTCCCAAACTAGTTTTGTGGAGTCATTCAACTTTAGGACACTCAGAAAGCATAGTCTGGAATATTTTACAGTAGTAAGACTTCCCAGTGATTTATACAAATTGCACAGTCAAACAGTAAAAGGTCTTCCTGCTTATTTGTGTGCAATAAATTCCTCTTTTAAGCTGTTTTGGGGCAATATACTAGTCCGTGCTGGAATGTCAGACTATTCACTTTTAAGAACAACATTGTGAGCCCCTTTTGCTGGGATGTCGTAAGTCCACTCGCTGAACAGGTCTCGTATGTGTAAGTTGAAAATTTTTTCACTTGGTGACAGTGCAGATTTGTTCTAAATGCCCTCTTTAACATAACATCAACATAGAAGTTAATATTTAATACCTTCCAGAGTTCATGTTTGAGTAAGGTGATCAGAGTTTCAAAAGATTGCTGTTTGTGGAAACCAAGTTGATTCATACAGAGGAGCTTCTTAGGTCCCCTAAAAGACCATAATGCACAAACATAAATTAACATCAGTGGCATAGGTCTGTAGCCATTTGCATATGTCAGATGACAAGAGTAGTATCTATGGTAACATCTCGTGGTACTGCAGCTCTATAGAGGACTGTTGTTACCAGTAGTTAAGATTTTTTATTCATTAAACTTTTAACACATTTCTAGTGAAAAAAAAGTCCATTTTGTGCCTCAGTACACACTCCGTTAATATTGTTCATCGGATTTCAATATACTTTGTCGAGACATACATATCTGACTTAAATTCCATAAATTTTTCAATTAAAATATGAGTCTGTAACAGCATTTTGAAATTACTGTGCATTGAAAATATTAATTTCATGTGTATTTCTCAATATACGTCATCAAAATTAATAATTCTAGAGTTTTGGGTTCACCTTCTCACATATAACAACTTCTGAAAATTGCAATAATGTAGGACTAAAGTTTTTGTGGTATCTAAAGTTGTTATAAAAATCAGTTTTCAGGGAAATCACTTTAAAGTTAAATGCAATGTTCCCATATAGCTAAAATGCCCCAGGCTCATAATCCTTTGACTGTTCTGGCTCCTCGTCTTGCTTTATTTACTCTTTTTGACATTTTTAAAAATTTTGATAGTTGCAGAAGGTCCCTTTCAGATTTCATGACACCTTTTTGGTCAAAGAATAGCAATGCAGAAAAAGCAATTATTTCCTGGTTTTTTGCCCATTGTACCTAAAAGAAATTTCCTGGCTTGAGTGCCATAATTGAAGCAAGTAACAGCACAGGCACACCAATTTTTAAAGTATTTGCACCTACAGACATTGTTTTTGGAAGCCTTTCCCAAATACATTGGTTGAAGCTTTCGTTAGAGTTTTTGTACAGCCATGTAGGCGCTTACAGAGTAATGTTTCACTTGCAAGGTCTCTATATGCAAGTTTTATTACTTTCATCACAGCTGCTAGTAAGGAATGTTTGTGTTTATATTCATCTCCTCTGGAAACCTGTCTCTGGTGTCCACACGAAGAATATAAACCTTTTGGGCACAATGCATGTATTGGGTTGCCCTCCGTCTACAACTTGCGGAAATAAGTGGACCACACGGCTTCCTCTGCCATTTTTAGATCTCCAGCATTAGCCCTTACGGCCATGCCATAATGTGTGTGAAGTTTTTCTATTTCACCAACTGTTAACCTTCGCCTTCCTTTGGTGACTTTCCCATCTGACTGTTTCTTCCCTGATGGCTCTTGTCGTAGGTTTCAGAAAAGCTTTTGTATCCCCATCTTCTATCACCCTGCCTGTATCAAATGATGTTGAAGGTACTACATCATTCAGTGCAAATGGCCTCTTTTCAGCTATGTTCCATCAGAAGCGCCAATGATGTCTTTACACCCATCATTAGGAGAAATGCACTTCTCTGAAGCTTGTTATAGAATCTTCAGAAACATGTTTCAGAGCCTCTAGGATTATACTGTTATATCTACAGAACTTTTGCAGGATGTGCTGGCAAATTCATGAAAGCAGCAAATGATCTCTCTTGTACGTCCCTTTCCTAAGCACCGCATAACATATGCGAACCTAAGATTAATTTCAAAAACCTTCCACACCTAAATGCATTTTGAAGTCCTACCTAGTGTGCTGTTCAAACTCAGCTTAGCCACAGAACCTCTTTTCCTATTTGCATCTTCACAAATTTCTACACAGTTCGTTCTGTCACAGTATTTGCATTGGACACTACTCATGATAAGATTACTCACTACATTTAAATCCACCAAAACACAAACATTATCATTATCAGAACTGTTGATATGTAATTTAATTTTTCTCTTTGATGCACTCAGGACAGGTGATATTTGCGAAATGTTCGCAGAATCAGATTGACTAGTCTGTGGTTTTAGGAACGTTGTTGAATGTTGCGTGATGTACCTATTGTGATTGCAGTTTCTCTCTCTCTCACTCTCACTCTCGCCCGCACGCGCCGACATTACTGCAGTCTCGGGCAACTGATGCCATACTCAGTGTTGCCTGAGTTATATTATCTTGACATATTTAAAATAAATATTTTCAGTTAACATACTTTAGAGGTGTGGTGCTTCCTAACCCTAGTACTGATTGTTAGGTATACCTTATTTCAGGCAGCATTAGTGATACAGAATAAGACCTCATTATTGTTGCTATGGTAAGTTCAAGCATTGAAACCTTCCTTAATACATTTTTCATTGGTATCCGAACTTTGTCACTAGTAGATTTCTTGAATGATGTTCTTGAGCCTGCAGGGTGGTAAAAATGCACAAAATAAGAGAAAACAGAGAAATTTCACTTGTTTGTTATTTTACTTTTATCAATTTCAACTTCTAATAATGTCCTACTTAATTAAGAATAAACTTAGATGTAAATGGGCAACTCTTTTAACATAAAACTAAAGCAAAATCTCCTATTGTGTAATATTATATTGTGAATATAAATAATAATAACCAGCTATAGGAGGATAGTGTTGAGTAAATGTAGGTTACAACTAAATTTTATTATAATGAAGCAATCAACCATTTAAATAGGCAACAGCCGTAAGAACAATTTTAGTGTAAATAATGTGAATTATTTCCTGTTTTCAAAAATTCACATCTTTGTTCACAGTCAAATATCAATGTTGAAATTTTTACAGTACTATGCCATCATACAGCTGTTCAAAATGTGAAGAAAAAAAAAATCAATTTTATATCATTCCCGCCAGATATAACTAGCCCCAAACTGAAAAAAAAACTAAAAACAAAAAAATAAAAGATTAAGGAAACATTTGCCAGTGTTCTTGCTCTACATAAGGCTAGTAGTTTGATATCTAACTAGGAAGGGGGGGGGGGGGGGCACTCTGGTAAATTACTCCTTGGCTGTTATTTTTGGGTCTAAAAAGTGGATATTCTAAGTTGCCAGTAACAAACTTTAATGGTAATTTTCAGTCATTACTTTTGAAAATAGGATAATAAACAATATTGTAGAGGATACTTTCCTAAAAACTCTCATGTCTATTGCGATGTTGTAACTTAATACAGTGCGGAGATAGTCAAATTAATGCTAATGTCTACAAATTGAAAGACCATCATGCACTTACAAATAAAAATGGCCACTATTCAGTTATGGTGCAAGGTCAATTTTTTAAAACTGTTGTGAACTTCTCAATTGTAGGGTAACCACATGTAAAAAAAAAATCAGTATATTTACAAATGGTCAGGCAACCCTCATTTGATCACTTCATATGGATTGACCCTAGTATGAATACCAGACTTAGCACATGCACCATTAGTTGTTAAACCTACACACTCTGACCAATCTACTTAATTTTCTTACATAAACTTTCAACACATTTGAAAATATCTTTGCCAGCTGTTTTTGTTTAAAAGACTTGGCAAAACAACAGCCCTGCTCTAGTTTTGCTATTCAACTCACAACAACCAAAAGCAAATAAATTAGCTTGTTCAGCAATTTCTGTATTCACGTCATTTGTTTACAGTTTGCTTCAAACAAACCATTACTCATTACTTTTACTGCGGGTGTACTAAGTTGTTCTTCCACAGTGTGGGCTGTCCCCTCCTTGCACATAAGACAGCTCATAACAAACTCTGGTACTAAGTATGTTCTGTTTTGAAGACTTTTCCATTGTGGATTTAGAGACCTTCATGAACATTGAGAATATTCAGTTGATAGATGCCATTCAAGTTTCGATAGTTTGATACATTCGTTGGATAGGGTTTTGTAACAAATCACACACTGAGACATAGGCTATTCTTCAGAATACACAAACCTAAGTTTTAAAATATTGTAATTCTATTTTGAAAAATATATTGTAGTCTTTTTTGCTATTTTATTGTTACTTGGACCCGATGTTGACGATATCACAGTTACAGAATCTAATATGGCAATTCTTTCATCACTTCACTGCTAACAACAAGACCGCATCCAAAAACAAGCATCTATGTTTACATGAAGTAGCAAGAAGTAATAGTAGACACAACCTTACAATAAAACACACAATCACTGGTTAAAGTTCCTCCCGGCCCCCATCCAGGGTGCTCGCCACTCTTTGGTTGGTGGGTTTGTGCTTGGCTACCATGGGTACCCCAGCCTTTGCGGCATCTTATCCCTACTGTGCTGCATATCTAGCTTCTTGCTATTCTTTTTCTCCTCCATTGGGGAACATATCTCGGATGTTTTGGGAATGTGTTGCGCATTTTCAGTAGCTGACATCAGAACAGCCTCTCCACTGTTTTATGTTCCTTTTCTCTTTCTTTGTTCCCCTTCTTCCACTTAAGTGTTTGAGGTTCCTCTTTTTCTTCTTCCTACCTGTGCCCTCCTGAAGGCCGGTCCACACGTCTGACACCTAACAGGTGGCTGGGTAATGCATAATTCCCAAGTCTGGGTTGACATACAGGGTTTGTATGTGCCCCCTGGTACAGGCCAGGCCCAAATAGAGTAGTGCTTCCATCAAAGGTCAAAGCAGGCTATAAAGTTATCACAGTCTGACCGTATATTCAAAACGTGTGGTAGGGATGCTCATGAGGGCAATTGTGTGCCTCCTCCTCGCTGCTTCATCCATTGCAACAGTAACAGCGCAGCCTCCTCCCGAGATCGTCCCATGTATCTTGATGAGCGAGCCGTCCAGGAGATCCGGGTGAAGGAAAAATGGCATTACCCTGTTGCTCGCAAGTTGTTGGCTAGTTGGAAATCCTGCATTCTACCATGTGGCACTTACAGTACTGTTCTTGCTACATCTCGCACCACAAAGGACATGGCCACGCAGGCATGTGACCTCAGATTCGGTACTGCGGTTGTAAAATCGCCCAGTGTCATGTCATGCCCGTCTCCTCAAGCTGTGCAACAAGCCACCAGACTTTCGCCACACAGAGCGAAATCACCTGCTACACATCTGGCAGGACAGAAAGAATAGTTCTGCGAAGATTTTCTACATCCCTCCAGCCAACAAACGTCTGAGTCTTCCTCACCAACTGGAAAGGCCCCAAGAAATCACAGCCAACCTCCATGTCGCCGTTGGGCACTGTCAACCGTTTCTCTGCCTTGTAGTGTGCAGACTGACAGAGAGAATGCCGACACCTCTGTAGATCTCGTGGAGCAGGATCCTCCAGTCTCTGTGCCCTGTCGCAATGAGTCTCTGAAGGCTGGCACTAGGCAGCTGCCGAGGTAACACCCCATCATTTTTTCCCTCTTCCGCTTTCATCATGACACTCCTCCAATGGAATGTTTGTGACCTGTGATGCAATAACGAGGAATTACGGCTGTTCTTAGAATCGCAGCATGCACTTGTTCTCTGCCCCTACGAAACAAAATTGCTTTCTCATGATTGCTTTGACCTCTCACATTTGTGTCCGGTCTGCTTCCCCCCACCCCCCCACCCCCAAGGACTGCATTCCATCTGGTGGGGGAGTCACGCTGTTCATCCAGGATGATGTTCATAGTCATACTGTCTCTGTGACTACCTGGATTCAAGCTGTTGCAGTCTGCATGTTCCTTCCACATTTCACTTTTTCCCTTTGTACCGTTTACATCCCACTGTCACTAGGTGTCACCATGGCAGACTTCCTCCAGCTTATTGGGCAACTCCTTTACCCCTTTCTGCTGCTCGGGGACTTTAATGTGCACCATCCCCTTTGGGTTTCTCCCAGAACCTGTCCGAGAGGTGCTCTATTGGCTGACCTTCTCAACCAAGTTAACCTCATTTATCTCAACATGGGAGCACCCACATTCCTTTCAGACTGCATGCACTCCTGTGCCCATTTGGACCTCTCCTTCTGCACTGCTCAGCTTGCCTGTCGTCTCGAGTGGTCCGTGCTCTCGGACACATGTTCAGTCAACCATTTCCCGTGTGCTGTCCATTTGTTGACTCCTAACCCATCTATATGCACACCCAAATGGCAGCTTTTCTAAGGCCAACTGGAGGCGTCACTCCTCTCGGGCAACCTTCGACAATCAATATTTCCCCAGTTGTGATAATCATGTAGAATATACTACAAATGTTATCCTTACTGCCACAGAACGTTCCATTCCTCGCACCTTCCTCTTTACCACGCCTTGTCCCGGTCCCTTGGTGGACTTTGGCATGCCGCAATGCAATTTCTTGCCGTCTCTGGCGTTCCTGCAGCGCTGCCACACCTCCCGCAGTGTACGCCTCTCCCAAACCCCGGTACACCAGGTGGGAAGCAAATGTGGCCCGTCCTGGACCCACTGCAGACCGTTGTCATTGCCCTCCTTCAGGCAGACCGTGCAATCTCCAAGTACCTGGTTGCCGTTCCGTTCCGTCCCGCCCCGATGTTGTATCACCAGAGGTGGAAGACAGGCTGAACAAGTACATAGAAACAAAGTACAGGTTTACACAAAATATTCACAACTACGCTATCAGACTGGCCCCTATAAGTGTAGACCAGCACAGATCTGACCCGACGCTCGACTGACTTGGCACACCCTCAAGCTAAAAGTGCCTGACTATTTATACTGCTTTTTCCCTTGCTTATGATGTAGTGTCAGAGAGAGAGACAGAAACTATGGGAGGGGTAAATTCCCATACGTCAGCCACTTACACATCGCCACTCCCGGCTCTGGCCTACTGCCTTGCCTCGTACATCACAATAACTTACAGCAACGCTGCAGTTCCCTGCCTCACTGCTGCTTCACTTCAAACAAATTGTACATGCAATACGCCGCTGCAGCTCCGCACCATGTTTACTCTGCCTGGCCTACTGGCTGCCCGACTGTTACCACACACTGCCAGCAGCCCCAGACTTTATTGCCCAACTGCGCCTTTACTGAATTTTTAACAAAATTCCCCTGTCCTATGACTAAGACTTAATACTAGCCCACAAGAAGCTTCTGAAATGTGATGCTACTCAGAAATGCTGAAGAACATTAGATAGGTAGATCGCATTACTAATGAGGACATACTGAATAGAATTGGGCAGAAAGGGAATTTGTTGTGTAACAAAATTCAAAGATTGGATCGATTGGTAGGACACAATCTGAGATATCGACAAATCCTCAGTTTAGTATTGGAGGGAAGTGTGTGGGGTGGGGGGGGGGGGGTAAAATTGCAGAGGGAGACAGAGAGATAAGTGCATTAGCAGGTTAAGAAAGATGTTGGTTACAGTAGTTATTCAAGGGATGAAGTCTTCTACAGGGTATAGTTATGTGGAGAGCTTAATCCTAGCAATTTTTGGGCTGAAGACCACAACAGCAACATTTCAGTGAGATGGGTTTGTAAGGCCCCAGTTATCTTTGCAGTGTATGCATACACATCTCACTGTAATAGATAGTGGGGGCATGCTTTAACTTGGTATTGTGCATATCCTGTTTCTGTTGTTCTGCAACTTTCAATACCATTGAGAGTAACAGTGGAATCTCCAGAGTTGTAATAATGAACACAATTTGCTGACAGGCAGTGACTGTGCCATTTGTAGGTGATGGATGTTGGATAGGTGAAAATATGCACAGTGCCCCCTCCCCACCACACACACACACACACACACACACACACACACACACACACACAGAGGGCTGAGTAGCTGTGACAGTGTGGTTGTTAGAAACAAAGCACAGATCCTTGCTAAACCTGGTCCATTCTAATCATGGTTCACAGCGAGAGTAATTCTCTGGTAAGTGTACAGTACGTCTCTTTAAGTGGCCAAGCACTAACCACAGTACCTCCTTAGCCTGTACACAGTCAAGAGCAGTAGTTCACTGCCAAACACAAGTGACTGCTAGTGCCACACTGGGCTTGTGCTAATATGCTGCTTGTAGCCCAAATGGCAAGTTGTGTGCTGCTGTGTTGTGGAGACTGTACAGCACCCAGTGCTGCTCTGCCCTCTGGCGAGAAGCAGCTTCCATTTGCAGACATGTTTGTCTCCTTGCTACAGTCAAACTTAACCAAACATAACCATCCCCGATCCCTCCCTTCCGGAATTTTGCAACTGGTGCCAAAAGTGGCCAACACTGTGCAGTCTCCTGCAGTGCAGAATTGCACATTTGTCACAATGTCGAGCAGTGCAGTGGTGGCAGTTCTGGTTTTAGTGTGGCATGATCAGCTGTTGAAGATGAGTGAGTGTATTTACAGGTGACAAGTGTCTGGTCTGAATATGGCTTGCACTTTGTCCCTGCAGGTGTCCTGTATATTGTGAGTGGGCAGTGGCATCCTGATGATGGTTGAGTAACTCTTACAGGACAGTGCTTCTGACTGTTGGGTATAGCAGTTCACTTGTCCGGCACAGTGTCAGCCAAGGTATTTGAGAGCACTGTGTATGGTGATTCCTAATTGATAATGTGTTTCTAGGTTGATTAGTTTGGTGACTGCTGATGTCCTTTCTGAATGGTGAGGACACACTGACTCTGTCAAGTGTTACAAACATTTTGACTTTTTGCTGATTTTAGTTGTGCTAGGATAACATACATGATTTAGCAGGTTGATACCCATAGGGAGCATATTGTTTTTGGAATGTGGTTAACGCAACCAACTGCTTGTGCATGTGATGTAACCATGCCTGTGTTGATGAATACAGGAAAGAAAAGTGAAAGGATATTTATGTTGCAAGTTATCAACTACCCCTAGAAAAAAAAAAGGAAAAATAAATAAAAAGTTTCTACTCCTGCTACTAGTGTAATACTAGGTGTAAAGATATACAGTGGATGGAGAAAGTCTTAGATGACATAAATCTGAATAGTAGAAATGAAATATTATTTGTAGTACTATTATATTATTATGGCTTTCCTTTCTCAGATGTTATGTCTGGTTAAAAATGGAAAGTAAAGCGGACCTTGATCAAGCGTGACTTCCTTTTAACTGTACGGTATTTGTTACATTGCATTTAGGAACTTTCGGGTAATTGAATATGTATCAATAATTACAGATTTCTGTAGTTTTATATATACCTTTGGATGTAGCTGTATTGCGTTGATGTACTGGTGGATATTGTGTGGTATGACTCCTGTAGTTGATAGTGTAATTCCTATAATGTCAACTATATCCTGATGCCACATGTCCTTGACTTCCTCAGCCAGTTTGATGTATTTTTCAATTTTTTCTCCTGTTTCCTTCTGTATATTTGTTGTATTGGGTATGAATATTTCGATTAGTTGTGTTAATTTCTTCTTTTTATTGGTGAGTATGATGTCAGGTTTGTTATGTGGTGTTGTTTTATCTGTTATAATGGTTCTGTTCCAGTATAATTTGTATTCATCATTCTCCAGTACATTTTGTGGTGCATATTTGTATGTGGGAATGTGTTGTTTTATAAGTTTATGTTGTAAGGCAAGCTGTTGATGTATTATTTTTGCTACATTGTCATGTCTTCTGGGGTATTCTGTATTTGCTAGTATTGTACACCCGCTTGTGATGTGATCTACTGTTTCTATTTGTTGTTTGCAAAGTGTGCATTTATCTGTTGTGGCATTGGGATCTTTAATAATATGCTTGCTGTAATATCTGGTGTTTATTGTTTGATCCTGTATTGCAATCATGAATCCTTCCGTCTCACTGTATATATTGCCTTTTCTTAGCCATGTGTTGGATGCGTCTTGATTGATGTGTGGCTGTGTTAGATGATACGGGAGCTTGCCATGTAGTGTTTTCTTTTTCCAATTTACTTTCTTCGTATCTGTTGATGTTATGTGATCTAAAGGGTTGTAGAAGTGGTTATGAAATTGCAGTGGTGTAGCCGATGTATTTATATGAGTGATTGCTTTGTGTATATTGCTAGTTTCTGCTCGTTCTAAAAAGAATTTTCTTAAATTGTCTATTTGAATTTGTTTGGGTATTAACTGTGGTTTTCCAATTTTTCATTACTATATTTAGGAACTGTATCAATTTAGGATCTACTTTGTATATTTCCAATATTTGTAGTAACGATGAGTGGGGTACACTATCGAAAGCTTTTTGGTAATCAATGTATGCATAGTGTAGCGACCTTTGTTTAGTTTTAGCTTGATATGTCAACTCTGTATCTATTACCAGTTGCTCTTTACATCCTTGTGCTCCTTTGCAGCAGCCTTTTTGTTCTTCATTCATAATTTTGTCCTGTGTTGTATGTGTCATTAATTTCTGTGTAATGACTGAAGTTAATATTTTGTATATTGTTGGTAGGCATGTTATGGGGCAATATTTTGCTGGGTTTCCTGTGTCTGCTTGATCTTTAGGTTTCAGATAAGTTATTCCTTGTGTGAGTGAGTGTATCAGGGACTGTGTATGGGTCTGCAATGTAACTGTTAAATAATTTAGTTAGATGTGAATGTGTTGAGGTGAACTTCTTTAGCCAGAAATTTGCTATTTGCTTGTTCAACGAGGGTTGGTTGGTTGGTTGGTTGGTTGGTTGGTTGGTTGGGGGGGGGGGGGTGACTGATATGGGGGAGTGAACCAAACAGATGACTGATTGCTTATAATTACACCATTTCCAGCACTTTATGAAAATGCAACTAAATACCTAAGAATTACAATTACAAACAACTTAAATTGGAAAGAACACACAGAAAATGTTGTGGGGAAGGTAAAACAAAGGCTACATATTATAGGTAGAACACTTAGAAAATGTAACATACCTTCTAAAGAGGCTGCCTACACCATGCTTGTCCGTTCTCTTTCGGAGTACTACTGCACGGTCTGGGATCCTTACCAGATAGGATTAATGGAGTGCACCAAGAAAGTTCAAAGAACAGCAGTATGTTTTGTTTTATGGAGAAATAGGGGAGAGAGGTCAGTGACATATGTGATTTAGGGTGGACACATTAAAACAAAGGTGTTTTTCTTTGCAGCAGAATCTTCTTCAATCACCAACTTTCTCCTGCAAATGCAAAAATATTTTGTTGATGCCGACCTACGTAGGCGGAAACGACCATCATAATAAAGTAAGGGAAATCAGAGCTTGCGCGGAAAGATATGGTGTTCATTTTTTCTGGTTGGAATAACAGAGAATCATTGTGAAGGTGGTTCAATGAACACACTGCCAGGCATTTAAGTGTGATTTGCAGAGTATCTATGTTGATGTAGTGTGCAGCCTCGGTCTTCTCCTCTTTTGAGTATTTTCATCACACATTGTAAGGCAAGCAAAGCTAAAAATTATAAAAATCTCTCACTGCAATGGCTCACTGAGGACTGGCTGGCACAGTGTTTTAGGCAGTGCAACAGAAGTGGCAACATGGGAGCCGATGATGCCAGACTTCCATTAGTTTATTGGTGGTAGGTGTCAGCCGTGCAGCCCACAACCTGTCTAGTGACAACTAGTTTAAATTAGACTATAGTAATAGATAATTATACTGATACCTTTAAACAGTTTGTGTTTTAAAGCACGTGTTCTGGAAGACTGCATTTTGTCACTCTGAGTGAGGTAGTAGAGTTGGTATGTTTAGCTCTTAAGTGTACAAAATCTATCATTCTTTTTATGCACACAGATTAATGGGGCACAGCAGATCACCTTCTCCTTCGCGGCGACGCCGTAGCAAGTCGAGGGAAAGGGAGAGGGACCGTGGTGACAGAGATCGTGACAGGAGGCGGCGTCGCTCAAGAGAGAGGGAAAGGAGGCGTCGGTAAGTTCTGAAGTCTGATACGTGTCGTTAGGCATTGTAGCGACAAGGGAAAAAGATTTATTTATTAAGTAGCTAACAGATACATTTCTTTTCTTGCTGGTTTCAGAGCAGTGTAAGTCACATTTTCAATAAGAACAACATGTTTCATTCATCTGGAATTGTATACATAGTGTACTAATATCTTGTGAATTTTTATATTTTCCGGTGAACAAAATGTTCAAAGAAGTTTTGGGCTTGCGTCCATTTGTCATTTACTTCACTTCACAATAGTTTGTCTTGGCACCAGCCACTCTTCCACATGCGAGCCATTAAAGAAAAATGGAGACAGAGTCTATCCATATCATGTGCATTGTGGGGAAAATACTGCAGCAAACATCAGTGCTGTATTATCCGTTTGCAACCTAGTCTGTCATTGCTGAGCATTGTATCTCTACTGGACATTCAGTGGTGCATGCTACAACAATAATTTTGACCACGATAACTTACTACGACTCCTTTGTTAAAAATTGGTGGAAGTACATGCAGCTGAAAGATTGATGAACTGCGATAATGCTTGGAACCCCATCATTTCCGCTATTTGCTCTAAGTGAATGCAACAGTATAAGCCGAGTTCTGCAGTTCCACTAATGGTGATACTAACTGGTGGGTAATGTGATTAGTCTGTCACCATGGTCTTAATGCATGTACGGAATACACACAGCACACTGATGAATTGTTGGAAAGGAAAAGTCTTCTGTCTTTGATGACTCACCTTAGGAAGGCAGCTCAGTCGAAATGTCGTACAGTGAAGTAAATGGTAACAGGCTTGAAAGCCTGAAACTTCTTTTGACACTAGCATCTTTTTAGGGCATAACCCCATTGACTGTCAAAAGGGGCTCATCTGCCCTTGAAAATTGTTACATGTGGATTGAAGAACATACAAGAATGAAAATGAAAAGATGAAATATTGATGGTGAATTGCAAAAGTTTCTGAAGGTTTAATGCATGTGAATAACCTGACCTTAAAGTATTCTGTTGTCCATCATTATTTTATGTCGCAAACAATCATGTTGGAAGGACATTCACAACTGAGCATTATAGCAGAGGTTGAAAATACCACTTCGGTTGTAAATTCCTTTATTTTCACACAACCAGTTTCGGACTGTTATAATCCCATCTTTAGGTGTCGCAGCTTGCTGTGGTCCCCAAGCGCTGCATGTACCAGACACGGTATGCTGCCTATGAGTGCAGACCAGGGACTCCCTGTTTGCTGCAGAATCCTTGAACATATTCTTAGTTCAAATATAATAAATTCTACGTGTGGAAAACAGCCTCACCAGCATTCTTTGTAAGCTGTTACAATGTGTGGTAAGTCGGCGGTTGTGTTGGGT
Source organism: Schistocerca cancellata (assembly GCF_023864275.1). Taxonomy (NCBI): domain Eukaryota; kingdom Metazoa; phylum Arthropoda; class Insecta; order Orthoptera; family Acrididae; genus Schistocerca; species Schistocerca cancellata. Next base: position 249,011,789 of record NC_064630.1, read on the forward strand.
CCTGGAGTCATGTGGCCTACTTGCTTCATGCCAGGGCGGTTTCCGCCAGGGTCGCTCTACCATTGATAATCTAGTTTCCCTCGAGTCTGTCATCCAAACAGCCTTTTCCGGACGCCGACACCTGGTTGCTGTCTTTTTTTATTTACGAAAAGCTTATGACATGATCTGGCGACATTGTATTAAATGTGTGGGGTCTCTGGGGCCCGCTCCCAATTTTTATCCAAAATTTCCTATTGCTCCGTACTTTCCATGTCCAAGTTGGTGCCTCCTATAGTTCTCCCCATATCCAGGAGAATGGGGTCCCGCAGGGGTCTGTATTGAGTGTATCTCTGTTTTTAGTGACCGTTAACAGTCTTAACAGCAGCTGTCGGGCCGTCTGTCTCACCTTCTCTGTATGCAGATGACTTATGCATTTCGTACTGCTCCTCCAGTATTGGTGTTGGCGATTGGCACCTACAGGGAGCCATCCACAAGGTGCAGTCATGGACTCTAGCCCACGGCTTCCAGTTTTCAGCCGCAAAGTCGTGTGTCTTGCACTTCTGCCGGTGTCGCACCATTCATCCGGAACCAGAACTTTACCTTAATGACAATCCACTCACTGTAGTGGAGACAAATTAATTCTTAGGACTGGTTTTCGATGCCCGATTAACGTGGCTTCGTCAGCTGAAGCAGAAGTGCTGGCAGCACCTCAATGCCCTCCGCTTCCTGAGCAACACCAACTGGTGTGCAGATCGCTGTACGCTGCTGCAGCTCTAAAGAGCCCTTGTTCAATCCCGCCTTGGCTATGGGAATCTGGTTTATGGTTCAGCGGCGCCGTCAGTGTTCCGTTTACTTGACTCAGTCCACCACTGTGGCATTCGACTGGCAACAGGAGCTTTTAGGACGAGTCTGGTGTCCTGGTGGAGGCCGGAGTTCCTCCATTGAAGATTAGACGTGCACAACTGCTCGCCAGTTATGTTGCACATATTCACAGTTCTCCTGAGCATCTGAATGACTGTCTCCTTTTTTCCATCCATGGCGGTTTATCTCCCGCATCGGAGGTCCAGGTCAGAGCTTAAGATTGCTGTTCGCGTGTGATCTCTTCTGTCTGGAGTCCTTGTCTTTACCACATATACTCGAGGTCCATTCATGTACACATCTATGGTGTACACCTAGGCCGAAGCTCCGCCTGGACCTTGCATAGGACTCGGGTAACCCCACAACTCTCCGCTGTCACTTCCTCTCGATTATTGACGTGTTCTGGGACCATGAAGTGGTATACAATGATGGCTGATGGTTACATTTTTTGTTCATTACGGTAGTTTTCTTTTTAGGTGTGGTGTTGGGTGCTTTTGTACCTTGAGCGTTCCTTGTGCCAGGGAGAAAGGACTGATGACCGTGTAGTTTGGTCCATTTGTACCTCAGACCAACCAACTAATCTCTCTCTCTCTCTCTCTCTCTCTCTCTCTCTCTCTCTCTCTCTCTCTCTCTCTCTCTCTCTACACACATAGTATTAAGATCGAAGTCCATCAAGGCAACACACATAGTATTAAGATCGAAGTCCATCAAGGCAACACTAGGTGGTACCTTGCTTCAAATTACATGCTGCATGTCACCTGATGTTGCCAGCTTTTAGTCTGTGGCACGAAATCGTGATACAGAGTTGTCGTTGCCCAGAAAATGTTACCTAGTGTCACATACTGCAGGTTGCCTGTGTTTGTAGCATGTGCCTCAATCAGTTCCACTGAAGCAACATCAGAACAGTGCACCATGCCTTTGCGAACTGTAGGAGCAGCTGCCTTCCTGGTAGTAACCTTGAGAAACAGAAGAAAAGGAAGAAAATCAAAATGGTGGAGGGAAGAATTATTTGTTGTTGGTAAAGAATCTTGCAGTGAACTTTTTAGGAAATTGGTGGGTGGTCGTGAAACATGTTTTAAAAATTTTACGTAAATGAGTTTGGAAGATTTTTAGTAGTTTTTGCATAAATTCATGCCAGTGATCAGAAAATTGGACACAAACTATCATGACCAGCTGATGTGAAATTGTTAATGACTTTGAGACATTTAGCTACAGGTAATAACTATCCTTCAGTGATGTACTTTTTCAGATTTCAGAACCAGGTATTTCAAGAATTCCACAAGTACAGAAAGCATGTTCATGTACATGTACTGTGTGATTTTGTACAGGTATGCAGGAAAATTGTGTCATTACAAACTGTTGATTGTATGCAGTACACTTTTGATATCGAAACATCACAAACTGGACAGTATTCAGTTTGAAATGCAATGCTGTAATAGCTTCTAATTTTTTAATTTTATTCAACTTACATTCTGGTGTATTTGAATTCGTTAAGTGCATGGTGCTGTTACCTTAAATGTAAAAACTACAGTTAGAACACCAAAAGGAGGAACCCGTTGACATTCTTCTGTCGTGAGATTAGAGACATAAGAGTGAATCAGTGAAGCAAGACATTGTCAGAAACAAATATTTCTGCAGGACTATTGGGCGGATTTTCTGCATCGTATGTACCCATAGCTGTGTGGAATAACATGATATTTATGTGATGCATGAAAATAGTTAGTGACCTATGCAACAAACACAGTAGCTTGTTTGCAACATGTTCGCCGTACGTTGAACATCCCTTGCAACTGCTGCTTTTGAGATAACATATACTTCTTCCTTGCATTCTGATGGAGATGTAGGATGTGTACAACTTCTTACTTCCTTCTTGGTTGAAAGAAGCATTTTACCTCCACAGCCCAACCTTTTCAAGATGACTGGAAGATGCATGTGATGTTGGTAGCATTTCATCATTAAGTGCTCGAAGTACCTATAGCATTCGAAATTCCATCTTCGGCCTGTAAAACAAATTATGTAACAAAGTAAATTAATTTCTTATTTGGTTATAGCTGTCACAATTTCTCATGAACAATTGTGAGCAACTACTTTAAGACATAACATATCTGCAGACAATAGATATCATTACAATATTATTATTGATGTTGTGGTTTTCAGTCTGAAGTCTGGATTGTAATACGTCAGGCTGGCCGATGTGGCCGAGCGGTTCTAGGCACTTCAGTCTGGAACCGCGTGACCGCTACGATCGCAGGTTCGAATCCTGCCTCGGGCATGGATGTGTGTGATGTCCTTAGGTTAGTTAGGTTTAAGTAGTTCTAAGTTCTAGGGGACTGATGACCTCAGATGTTAAGTCCCATAGTGCTCAGAGCCATTTGTAATACGTCAAAACTGCAGAATAAAGCCATGTGTCACTTGTTATCTTAATGGAGTTTTGCAGTTTTGACAGTATTACGGATACTGTAATCTTATTAATGCTCTTTGGATGGATTAACTCCAAACCCAGTCACCCAGAATAGTATATGAGTGTTTGCGATGGCAAAAACAGAAACTGTGATACCATTCACGACTTGTTCATCACAGTGACACAAGCTACCATGTGCCTAATTTTTTTTTTTAATCCCCTCCCATTCCATTAAAGATGTATGGAGTAACACTGCAACAGATTTTAAAGTTTTCTGGAATTACCTACACTGTTCTGGGGCTTGTGTTGGAAAACATACAGTGATTCAAAACTCAATGAATGGTGGCAACGCCTCTGTTCAGTTACAAAGAGACTTCCATTCTTTTGTGGCTGCAAGAGCAGAGCATCCCGCTTACTAATTCCACATTCCAGCATGCTTAGAATCACTCTTAAGTAACACTATTTATAAAATCAGTATCATACTGTAAGGTCACAGTGGATTCCAATAAACATGAAAGGGACCTCCAGAACTAACCCACACTTCTGTTACACATTTATCCTGAGCTAAGAGAATGGTACATCAGAAAATAAGAACATTTGTATTTGCTATTGAAAAATTATGTAACTTGAGATTATAACCCAATAAAATTTATTATTATCGGACAGATAAGTTTAAAGTGTGATCAGTTTCTTGAGAAGATGCCCAAAGCTCTGACAAACAATTCTTACTCTAATCATAAATACATAATAATTATTAAACTTTAAAGCAAATTCTTATGTAGCCTGATACAGAACTAAAGAATGAAAATTTTGGTACAACTCATTTTGTGGTAAGCCTATTGACTTTTGTGTAATTAAAGCCTAAACTCAGTTGCGTATTAAAAAGAATGCAAGAGTAAGATTTCACCTGCTTATTGCTCGCTGTTTTCTCTTTTCGTTTGCCACGGTTAGTCTGAATTAGTTTTGTGGTTTCCCATCCTCATTTTTGACCCAGGCTTTGGACTGCCACTGGCCAGATTAAAAACTATTGTTTCAAATTTTTTCCCTTTTCATTTTCTGTTTTCATTCTTTTTACTTTCCTTTTCTTGAAACATATATACTGGTGGAAACCACCTAAGATTTCCTTAGTGTATGAAATTTTCCAGAAGATGGCACCATACAAAGAGCAACATCACACTTTTTGCATCTTATGCAAGTCATTTTTCTCTGTGAATTAGCGATACATACTGCACAGCAATTCTAGTGAACATCCTTTTTCACTTTTATTGCAAGGAGTCCTGGATACAGTCCTTTTTTTTTTGTAGTCGAAATAGCGTTTCTTGCATGGGATCTCCGTTTTACTTGTTTGTCTATGAAATTTTGCCAGTGGCGTTCTGATGCTTTTTTATTTAAAAAATTGTTTTAGCATTCAGCACACACGTCAGTCAAACGGAAGTATACCCTTTTGTACAACATCATTGTCTTTATCAAGTCTGTGTCATCAACAGTACCCATTGAACTATTGAACTAGTGTGGCTCACTACACATGTGTTTGTTATTTTGGCCAGTTGTATGCTCCTTCTTCTCAGTTTCATCAAAATATGATCAGTTTGTGGTTAAAAGATTAACAAACACAAAAACATTGCCTGATTTCCCCCTATCAACATTTCTGGATTCTATTTCCTTAGCAGCAACACCGTAGACAGTATAATCTTGAGTATAATAACTTTCTATGCAATGAAGCACGAGAAGTTTAATATCAAAATGGCTACGTTTCTTTGTAATATACTGCGTAATTCTGAGCCTTTCTTTGAAAAACATTCCGTATTTACTCGAATCTAAGCCGCACCTGAAAAATGAGACTCGAAATCAAGGGAAAAATTTTTCCCGAATCTAAGCCGCACCTGAAGTTTGAGACTCGAAATTCAAGAGGTGAGAAAAGTTTTAGGCCACACCTCCAAATCGAAACAAAGTTGGTCCACTTAATATGAGACACAATTTAGGTCGAATAAATGACGATACAGCTACAGTAGTTTGGTTCGAGTCGTAAGCTTAGCAGTTAAGCTTTACCAGGTAGCCATTGCTATGAGTCAGTCGCCCCGTCCGTATTTATACGGATACCCTTCCTTTTTCACGTGCTTCGTCTGGTTTGAATTGATTGCTTATTTTTCTTTGATCTGATAATTGCCGTTCTCTTTGTTATAGGTGTTTACGTCACTCTAAGCTGAAAATGCATTACTGTACTGTCATGCATTGTTTGTCGCATTATGATAATGAGTGTTTACGACCTGTCACAGTTCGCGGCATGGCTTGCTTTTGTGCGCGCTACCGCCGCTTACAATTAAAAAAAAAAAGAGAGAGAGGAATCGTCTCATTATCGAAACAATGGCAAGAGACTGCTATTTGTTGTTACCTTCAGTTGTTACTTACACTGCTGCTTTCTTTGGTAATGATCAATAAGAACCAAATAATAAGCTGCGTATGATAGATGATGTTCTGAACGAGAGTTTAGCGAAAATTTTTCTCCGTTTGAAAATCTTTGCAGATGCCTCTTTAGTACATTATATTCTGCACAGAAATTAGTCATCTTAGATTTAAAAATCTAGTCAATTGCCGTGCTTCAATTCTGACTGTATCACTATTAGGCATAAAAATAATACGAATATAAACATTACATGATATGTATATTCTTCCGCTTTTGTTGTTGTCTCACTCTAGTTTCGTAGTTTATTAGCCAGACAGGATTTAAATGAGAGAGCAGCAAACACGAAAGAATACATGGCAAAATGTTTATATTCGTATTATTCATATGATGAAGAAAATACTGCGTGTGATTTACAATTCATAAAAGTTCCTATTAGCAACCATCTTTTCTGACAAGTAGGAAAAAATTCAGAACGTAGAGTTGGCCATATTGACAAACATCCCTAACAGTCTTGCCAGTCGGATTTTCATAGTACATTGAAATGCTGCTACATTCGAAGATGAACAATACGGAATTTGTATTTACTTCGTCGGATGATGTACGAAAATGCAGTGGTTCGAAACTCGGGGCGGAGAAAAAAGCTCGTCTTCCACCTTTTTTTAAATTTTTTTACTGATGCAAAGGTTTTTGCGCCAGTATTTATCTTTGTGCCTGCAAAGCATGCCCGTGTAGCGCTACACATATTCGAAGGCAGAAGTTAGTTGTGGCGGCACCTACCAACATTTTTCAGAACTTCCACTTACTTTGCACTCGATTCTAAGCCACAGGCGGTTTTTTGGATTACAGAAACCGGAAAAAAACTGCGGCTTAGATTCGAGTAAATACGGTAGGCTATTACTAAATTTTTAAAAGGGACTGTGGCCTCGTGGAATTTTTCTCTTGTTTGCTCTACAACGACCCTCATTTTCACAAGAATTCATGAGACATGGCTGAATTGCCACTAAAGTGCAATAAATAAAGAATCAGTTTGTACTGGTACTTGGACATTGTTTGTGTGGAAATAGTAGTGTTTGAATCAAAGAATCTGTTGACCAGTATTTATTCACTTCCAACTTTTTAGTTACTTGTATAAGCAGGAAACACAACAAGAAGCAATAAATTTCTGCAGGTTCCATAGGCTTACATTGTGCTAAGCTGGTGGAAACTCATCATTTTTTTCCCAGGAAGAGACATATGATAATTATTTCTCTCTTTACAAATGGCAGAGACGAATTCAAAAGACATAAAATAAAAAAATAAAAAAATCTAAAGTACTTGCTGAATCATCGAATCCTATTCTTAAAACACTAAATGTGTTCACAAAATGGTGTTGTTTTGTTACAGGATGATTTTCCAACCAATTGTACATTCATTTTTCTGATGACAAGTTGTGCTTAATGTTTCATTGTCCTGTCCCTCTTCAGGAGGAAGATTTTCTGCAATAGTTCCTTATGGTGTTGAAGAATCATTAGTAAGTCGAGATATATCCACATCTTTGTCCAAAGAAAGGTACAAAGTATCCTTATAATCTTTGCCACTATTGATCGTGAGGATTTCCATATTTACTTGTCTGGTAAATTATGTCCCGACATTGCAAAGGCAATGCAGGCAAATGTTGTCATTTCATTAAATGCAGAAACAGGACTGGTTCAGTGCACAACTCATAAGCAGAAAGGGCCCATGAGGAGTTAAAAGCTGTAACGTTTTACGACATTACCAAGAGGAGCAGACAATAGTTAGTAACTGTTACATTGTGCTTGCTTACCTACTCCCCTGCAGTTGGGCGTACAAGAATGCCCTTAGCTGTCGGGTCTTCCTACCTGCCTGGCATGAAGGAATGGCCATAGCAGTCTGGACATTCTGTACATGTGGGGTACACATGTACGCACATCGCCATGCGGGTGACCATATGCTCATAGCCTTGAAAGGGTTAAGCATTGTTCTGATGGCCATTGCTGATGCTAACTACTGTTTCTTGTATGCAGTATCCTTGTCAGGGCCACATTTCAAACCCAGTTTCGCATGAAACTTAGTTCTGCAAAAAATGACAAAAATGAGTTGGCATTTCTGGCTTCTGGACATCTTCCTCGAAGCAGAAAAGTGTCACCATATGTGTTAGTGCCTGATGATGTTTTTTCATTACAGTAACACATTGTGAAACCCCTTACGGGCCTTCTCAAAATAAATTCTTGTGGAAGACATTAAAACTACAGACAGTCACATACTCACAGATTAGTAAAGAACAGTTTTTGGTTGCTGACATCACTTTTGTGTATTCAGAAAACCACTGTTGCGAACTGTGAGAAACATGGAAATTGTTACAATAACATCTGTTAATCTTCACAACTTCCTGAGAAAAAAGCTCTACTTCAGAACCACTGTACTCACCTCAAGGCTCATTTGACACCAACACATTAACACGGAAGAGAC